>NC_142418.1:862500-1032500 GCF_059516105.1 Syngnathus floridae | reverse complement strand
AAACTTGAGTTTTGAAAAAGAGGGGGTCGTCTCATAATCAGGGTCGTCTTATATTCGGGCCAATACGGTAAATAAAATGTGGACTAACTACACAATAAAAAATGCGATTCATTACTATTAAATATTTTAATCTCTTGACAGCACTCATATATAATATACTATATATGTACACACACTAACACTTATTCTAAATATTATATACATACCTTTAATTGGAAGAGTGTATCTGCAGAAAGACAAATGGGAATCAATTGGATTATTAATGTACGTGACATAGAAACAGGACAGTATGGCATTAACTCATTTGATACATGAAACATTCAGTGATCCTCGTTAATAATTGTTCATAAAAGTCTTGTGCGGATATCGTCAGAAGAAATGTAATTTATTTTTGTTATTTTCTTATTTGTTTAAATAATTTATTTATATGAAAATCAGTTTGACTTTAAAATGTTTGCAAAAGTGTTTAAATACAAAAAACCTTTAAAAGTACAATACAGTGTTTAAAAATACAATAAAGGTTCATAAAAGTCTTTTATGGATATTGTAACAATAACAATTTTTTTACATCGTAGATTTCTACCTATCGCGGGTGGTCTTGGAACCAATTATCCGCGCTAAACGAGGGATTACTGTATTGCAATGAAGATCGTGTGTTCAGTTCGGGCAAAAAGCCTGCACAGAAGACTTTTCCATGCTTACTTGGAGAAAAAGGATGCTGAGCACACAGACCTGCTACTCCACACAAATGTTCGGCGGCTAAGTAGAGGCAGATTTTTGGCCAGGTTTTCAGAGTTGTTGCCTGAAATTATGGGGTTGCTGACCCTTTCAAAGCATTCAGATTATCAGAGGACCAACAGTGCCTTTTAGATTTTCTTTCCTCACCATTCTGATGGGCGAGCTCAACCACTTGAATTTAGAGCTGCAGATGTAGTAAACATGGGGAGTTCAGTGAACATGTTTAAAATTAAACTACAGCTGCTGCAGCATGGCAATCTGCGCAAATTACCTCACATGCAAGCAGAACTACTGTGTCAAATTAAAGGTGTGACACAATTTGACAGTACATGTTTATCAGGAGCCTGTTCAGAGCATCTTGTAAGAGTTTGAGAGATATTTTACTGACTTTGCATTCATTGAGCCTGTAACCAGGTATTTGTGGTTTACATTTGGTGCAAATGAGGGTGAGACTCAGACCTTGCAAAATGATAAAAGCCAAATCCCAATATGCTCAACCTGGAGCGCAGGCGATGTTCTGGAAAATGCTGGTGGAAAAGTATCCCAATCTCAGATGTGCCTTGAACCTGACATGAACTTTAAGTCTTTTTGGATCAACTTATCTGTGCAAATTTGCT
Organism: Syngnathus floridae; assembly: GCF_059516105.1. Lineage (NCBI taxonomy): Eukaryota > Metazoa > Chordata > Actinopteri > Syngnathiformes > Syngnathidae > Syngnathus > Syngnathus floridae. The sequence goes on along the minus strand of NC_142418.1, from coordinate 1,031,145 downwards.
TTCTCACACATGAAAATCATCAAGTCAAACTACAAATCAAGAATAACTAATGACCACCTTGTTTTGCCTACACCTTGCAAGCAGCTCCTACACTCCAGATTACCTGAAGCAAACTGCCTCCTCCCAGTGTCAGGTCTAGCACTAAGGTAGGAAATGATTTATTTATTGAAAATAAATAAATAAATAAAAAATCAGAGAGGTACTTGTCTACTGTTTGGAGGTGGGGGTTCTGTTTTTGTTGTTGTTCAAGTTATTGACCGTCATGCAGATTACCAATTCAATTCTGTGTGCATATGTGAGACGAGAAAGGAGAAGGATCTAATATCTACTGGTTTATTTAACAACAAGATAAAGTGTTATGAGGTTAGTGACCGCAGGTTGGAAATGACTTGTCTGAGTAGATCTCGGGACCTTGGCTACTTATAAAGCATATCTTGGGTCAAAATGGCTAGGTGCAGCTTTTGCCTCACTGTCATTATTGGAAACAAGACACTCGGGAAATTAATGCTAACGTATTTGCTAACCGTCTGTCCGAGCTAGCAAGCTAAAGAAAATAATATATTATGTGCAACAAAACATTTGTGTTGCTGGTAAGGTCTGTTAAATAACCTACCGTCCATGTCGAAATGTACAATTTCCGCCTTTGTTTTGCTTGACAGACTGAGTCCAAATTCACAGGCTGCGTCCTCGGAAGGCCAGTTTTTAGTCGTGTTGGCTCGTGAGTGAACGATTCGCACAAAAAGAACGTATCTTTTCAGTGAACAATAGTGAATGAATCACTTCCTAAAGTGATTCGTTCTTTTTTCCCGTTCATATAACTTCAACCAGTAGATATCGATAATGCCCAATGAAGTTGGTGCCACCTCGCCGTAAAACAAAACGGAGAAGAAAATGACGTAACTTCCCGTTGACAAACGAGTCGTGATTTGCATTTCCTGTTCACCAACGAACGAATCTTTGAGTGAACGAATCACTCACTGAGTGAATTACTTACTTAGTGAATCACTCACTGAGTCATTCGCAGTTCGAGTTCACCGCGAGAACGGATCAGTGAGGGAACGAATCCTGGTGTTGGGTTTGCAGTTTCGGAGTCCATTTTCTCTCCGACACAACACGACACGATGGTAGCGTTTGGTATTTACTTCTTTATTGTTCCTCGCTCACTCTCATCTCAACACCTGTGCTTCTTGGCGCGCTTCCTTATAGTCACTTCCTACTTCCTGTTGCCGAAAACAAGGTAAAAGCCAACGGAAAGTGTCCACAGTACTTAAGAGAAAAACGTCACGTCACTGCAGTCCACACAAAATACGGCATAAGACACCGAACAAATAACACATTGACATATATAATAATATTATGAGAGCACAAATAACTCAACACCTGGTTTTCCCGTTCGCGAACGAGTCAATGAGTGAACTGCCTTCCTGTGCATCAACGGATCAGTCAGTGAATATGTTGCGTCTCCTGGCGTGAACTATGTAAGCCCGAATGTAGATTTACGATTTACTTATAGTAGGTTTTAAATAACGTGTATGCATATATATGCCTAAATATTGTTATCCAATATATCGACTGCAGTTTCACATTAGATTGCTGGTTTGAGATGTACTTTTATTATTATTATTATTATTATTATTATTATTTATTATTATTATTTTAATAAACAAATATGTTATAACTTGTCTGGTGTTTTATTCCTTGTTTTTATATTCGCCAATCAAAACATAAAAAGCAGACATTTGGCTAACTGCTTTTTATGACAATATGTATATGTGTTTTACATTGTTATATGAGTTGGTGTCCCCAAAATTAACAAATGTCGGCATAACGTTTTTTTTTTCAACCTTTTATTCAAACATTGGATATAATAACACCATCAACTACAAGCCAACAAATACAAAATTAAAACATCAATGTCGGCATAAATTGTGTCGGCTGGCAATGGCATAGCGGCAATGATGTCACTCACTCGTGAATCTTCGTGAACGCCCAATCAGCAGCGCCAGCGAGGGTTAGATGGAGGAGGGGACTCTACGAGTCAGTGACGTAATTTTCCGTTCACGAACGAGTCAGTGACGCAAGTTCCCGTTCACGACCGGGTGAGAGACTGTTGCCAACGGATCAGTGTGCAGGTGTTGTATTATAGAAAGAAATGTGTTAATTACCCGAGCTAATTATTATTATACATAATAATAATTATTATACATAATAAGGGGGGGGGGGGGGGGGCGTTGTGTCGTTGTATTGTTGGTTCCACTGGATGTTGTAAAAAATGTTTTAAAAAAGCCGGATCAGTGTGTGTGTGTGTGTGTGTGTGTGTGTGTATGTGTGTGTGTGTGTGTGTGTGTGTGTAAGGGGGGGGATTCATTGAACGATTCGTTTGAACGACTCTTTTGAGTGAACTGATTCTAAAGTTCCAGTTTGCCTAAAAGAACGGGAATGCACATCACTAGCTTTTAGGCTACAATACGTCGTTTCCGGCGCGACACAAAAGCACGTCACGTGACACACGAATGCCATCTTGAAACAGGCCATCGTTTCTATGGAGACAGACTCGTTTCTTATTATTACTTTTTAAAATATTTATTTAGGTACTCAGAACACGTAAACACAACTGCCAGTAGGCAACAAATATAGAACTGAAGAAATAAAGCACTCAAATACAATGGTTTGTGTGCTTTGGAAATTGTGGCAGCAATAGTTACATATATATTAGGGTTGGAATTGGGGAGTCAGATCACCAAATGATTCCCGAGCGCGGCACCGCTGCTGCTCACTGCTCCCCTCTCCCCCAGGGGATGGATCAAAATCACACGGGGATGGGTTAAATGCAGAGGACAAACTTCACCACACCCAGATGTGTGTGTGACGATCATTAGGATTTTAAAGACTTTACATTAACCTAATGTAACATTAATAGTTACATAAACCTAATAAATGCGGCCCACGTCTAAATTTAAACTGGCCTGAAGCATTGTGTCATAAAATCAATAAGTGGCCCCCTGGCACTGTCGCGGGTATATTGTTTTTTGATGTAACAAAGACGTCTCACACGTAATCGTTATAAGTATGTTCTCTTTTGTGTCCTTCAATGCTCTGGTGGTACACTTTACGGCAGACCGTCAATTGTCTCTTTTTACGACAGTTATTGCTATCAGTACATCTTCCCCCTCCATGAGAACAACATATTCTTGAAAGACCTTATTACGGAAAAGAACCCACAATAATAGGTATATGAAACAAGCAAAAAAGGTATATGAAACAAGCAAAGTAAACTGAGCATTCAAAACACCTGCATATCATTTAAGAATACATCTGCAAGTGAATTATGAAAGCTACCCACCCCCCAAGAGTCAGTGATTGTTATTCTTAGTAGTCCATCTCTACAGGTCAAGTTTAACCACAGGCTTTCTGATCCGCTCAGACCTGCGCAGCTGAACGGGCTGGTGCGTCATCTCGGAGTTGTCCCTTCCTCTCACGTCTGCGTTGCACAGAACATCTGATGCATTGTCTCGATCATCTTCATGCTCTCTTGCGCTTATCTCTGACTCGCTTGGCCTGTTCACCTGCCTGGAGTCATCCTGTGGTTGCCATGGCTCCTTGGTTTTCAGTAGATGCCTCCTGTTTCTGCGATAGACATCACCATTTTCTGTCATGACATTGTATGATCTGGGAGCAACTTTCTGCAACACGATGGCTTTACGATCCCACGACCCAGGCCCTTCCATGCGAACTACCTCCTTCTCCTGCAGTGGCACTAGAACTTTCGCTGTACGGTCATGACATGTCTTTTGTCTATGTTGTAGGATCCTGGCTTTTCCTGCCCATACATACCTCATCTCCATTTACGGGTGTGTTTGAATGGTAACTGGGCAGTCGAGGACGGATCTCGCGGCCCAGGAACAGCTCAGACTTGTCACTTTCCAGCGAGGCTGCTCTGTACGACATCAGAACCAAGTATGGGTCAGTATTGCTACGTGCTGCCTTTTTCAAAAGTCTCTTCACAATCTGTGCTCCTTTCTCTGCCTTACGATTGGACTGTGGATAAAGAGGACTGGAGGTCACATGATTGAACTCGTATTCCGAAACAAATCTCTGAAACTCATGACTAGCATAGGCAGGGCCATTGTCCGAAACCAGAGTTAGCAGGATCCCCTGCCTGGAAAAGATTGCCTTCAATTGTGTTATCACAGCTCTAGATGTGATGCTGGGTAATAGATATATTTCAGGATAGTTTGAGTAGTAATCTATTACTAGCAAATAGTCCTTGCCCACATATTAAAATAAGTCAGTTGCAACCTTCTCCCATGGGTGTGACGGTAGCTCGATGGAAATAAGGGGCTCCTTTGTTTGCTTGTACTGATACTCCTGGCATGTAGCACACTCACTAACCAACCTGTCAATGTCAATGTTCATATTTGGCCAGTAGAGGACCTACGTGCTCTTTTAGATTTTTCTGCACCCAGGTGCCCTTCGTGAATCCTGGTGAGTATTTGTCTTTGCATGGCTGTGGGCACCACAATCGTGTTGCCTCTGAGCAGAAGTCCATCCACTACAGAGAGCTCTGACTGGAAGTGATAATATTGCATACACGACCCCTTCTTCCACCCCTCATTTAGATTTTCCATCACCCTCTAGAGCAGGGGTGGGCAAATCTTTTGACTTGCGGGCCGAATTGGCTTCTGAATTTTGACCGGGGGGGCCGAACCAGGAGCAGATGGATGTAGTGTTTGTGGAAAGTAATATAAACGACATGTAAAGGTCATTGCATAAATGGTTTTGGCCTTTAGTAGGGAAGTAAAGCATGGATATTCAAAAAACGCTTTTTGGAAACAAATGCATTTATTAACAGCATTAAAGAAATATTTCACTGAAAAACTACTATCAGTGATTCTCATTAAATAAAACACTGTTATTATGAATAACAGTTTCCATCACTTCAGCGCCTGCAGGTCAGACTTATGAAAGATGTTTATCTAATGAGGTGAAATCACATCAAACGGCTGCTGGATTCTGTCCACAATTTAGGGAGCGCGTTATCTGCGCCTCACAGCAAAAGCCATTGCCAATCACCTGTTATCCAATTTACTCACTGCGTGCTCGTTTGATTTCTTCAGATTTAGGAAAATGCTAAGACACTGAAGCACAAATTAGACTTACACAGGTTGGTTGAGTTCAATCACAATTCTTGTTCAGACAGCTCTGTTTTCAGGAAAGTACAATACAGCGCTGGGCCCTTCAAGAGCGGAAAGTCTCCATTCAGAAAAGGCAACGTCCAAGGTTCTCTGGTTAGCTTATATCAGCTGCACATGCCAGTGTGGGCCGAGTTTGATGGGTGATGAGTCTTTTGGGTGGGGCAAGTTTGCCATGGGAGTGGGTGCTGGTTATGGGCGATTCGGTGTGTGTGGGGGCTGTTGTCTCTTGCATCCCGTCTTTCGGCCTTGGCGATCATCTTTGGCCGAGTCCTTGGCTGGCTCCCTCTGGCACCTGCTGGTTTTATCTCCACGTGACCTTCCTGTGAACATTCTTCTCCAATCTTGGACATACACTGTCGTACCTCATTCTTTCAATTTTGTCATTTTGTACGAAATTATGTTAGCTTTTGGCTGTGACATCATTAATCTATTGCTGTTCTTTTGATACATCATGTCTTTGCTTATTCTTAGTTTAATCATGCTTCCAACCGTATCTTTTCTTTGTTAGGCAAACTATTTCACTCTGTGCAGAGCGTTCAGTCGTAATCAAAAACTGGCGTCTAGCATTAGTCAAAACATAAGATACAATCAAGTACTGAACGGTCAAGACGACTCTGGCCGTGTCCATGATTTAGAGAAAAAACATCAGGCATGCATTACACAGTTCCTTAAGGGTCATTAAGCTATTTAGGCAATATATCAAAAGTCATTTGTTATTTCAAAGTGCTCAGAAATATATATCAGATCATAGTTATAAAAACCTCTCATCACCACTTATCAAAAGTGTCTCGTTATGTCTTCTTTATTGATTTGGTGTGTAGGTATAATTATATGCTTAAAATGTTTCTTTTATTTATTTAATATGTGAATATACTTGTCTGCATATGTACTTTATTCAATGAGGTTTGAGCATATCTGTTTTTGTAGCTAGGCAGGACTTTTTGTATTTCGACCTCATTCCTTCACGGCAAACATTCTGACCAAATACATCATCTTGAAGAATCAGTGAAAGAATACATCTAAATAAAGTACTAATATAGAAATTACTAATAAAGAAATCAAAAAGGCAACACAGTGACAGATTTACTGAAAATCAGACCAGAGCTTTAACTCACAAACACCTGGTGACAGAGGTGAGGAAACGGGAAACACTTCTCTAAAGTCGGCCTTAAAAACTTTAAAAGTTAAGATTAGTCGAAAATAGATAGTGCATCATAAACTCCTCTGTACTTAACATTTGATCCTCAGTTTGTCGGTGAAAAAAGTTTTGCTGAGTCTTCAAATTAGCTGTCAACCTCTCCACTGTAGCCGCTCGTTCATGTGTTGCGTCCTAGCGTAGTTAGCATGCTTCGTAGCAAAGTGACGGCTAATATTGTACTCCTTGCAACCGTTTCTTGGCATATCAGACATAACGGCATTGATCAGACTTCAGCAAAAAAATATTTTGTTGTCAACTCTTTTTTAATCACTAGGCACTCAGTGTCCACCTTTCTTTTCCCTGGGCCACTCATTTTGATGGAGAGATTCCAGGGTAAGGTTTGTGGGCGGCTTTGGCGTAAAACTGTATCTGAAAGCTCAGTGCGCGAATTACGAGAATGCTGACGTCACAGCCCACACTCGAAATTCGGCATTGATAGAAATAGAGCACGGAGTGCGCCGGGTCCGTACTACTGAGTACGTACACGCACTTGTGAATGTGCACCACGCTTTCTGACGCGGCTTCTGGGAGTAAATGCGCGGGCGGGCGTTTCTCTATCTACTGGGGAAATGCAGTCATTGAAGGGAAAATAACCCAAAACAATGCATAATAATACCATTTATTCAGGTTTAGCGGGCCGGATTAAACGGCCCCCGCGGGCCGCCCGCCCGCATACGCCACTGGATGCCAAGCCCCCTCCTCCTCCTGAAGGAGTACAGCCCCCAGCCCATCTTTCGAGGTGTCCGTAGAAACCTTCGTTATCTTTTCAGGTCTGAAAATTTTCAGAAGACTTCACCTGCTCGAGCTCTTAACAGCTCCTTCCATTAATTGTACTTAGTTCATCTTGTTTTTCCTTTTTTTAATCACTTCACTGGTTTCTTTTATATCAAACAAGTTGTTTTAGGTTCATTACCTGACATGTTTCGGCGGTTTCTTCCGCCTTCATCAGAGTGTCACAGAAAAGAAAAGAAAGAAACAAACACGGAAACAAGAACCCAGCGGAATGGTGATTTTGCCGTATGTGAGAGTAATTACAGAACGCATCAAAAGAGCCATGAATAAATACAACATAACCACACCTATCAAACCACATACAACACTCCGTCAAATACTGGTCCACCCAAAAGACAAAGTCAACCCGGAAAACAAATGCAATTCCATATACGAAATTCCATGTAAATCATGCAATAAATCATACATCGGGGAGACAGGGAGGAACTTCATCACAAGAAAAATAGAACATAAGAAGGAGTGTGAGAAGGAGACTGCAACCGCACTGAAGAAAATAAACATCAGCGTTGGATCAGGGAGGCCATTGAGATCCGCAAGCGGGGCCCGAGGACCATCAACAGGGATGAGGGAGCCTATATGCTCTCTACAACCTGGAACAGCATTCTGGAGAGGCGAATGGACAGCAGAGGGCGTGACCCACCTGTCAAATCTGACAGGTGAGCCACGCCTTCATCCATCAGCTGATAAAGACGCGTCACTATCACATCTGTGACACTCTGATGAAGGCGGAAGAAACCGCCGAAACATGTCAGGTAATGAACCTAAAACAACTTGTTTGATATAAAAGAAACCAGTGAAGCTTCTTCCATTCCTGGTCATGTTCATGCGCCCACTGGAACACTGTCTCCCGATGTAATAGCTTCCTCAGATTAGCAGTTCTGACAGCCAAATTTGGCACAAATTTTCCCAGATAATTTATCATTCCAAGGGCTCTCTGTACCCCTTTTATGTCCTTTGGCTTCTCCATGTCATGTATGGCTTTCACCTTCATCTCAACTGTTTAAATCCCAGCCGGAGTGATCATGTCACCAAGGAGTGTGATTTCTCTGACACTGAACTGACATTTTTCCTTGTTTAATTTGAGTGTATGGACTATGTCCTGTATCCTCTTGAGTGTCTTCTCCAGTCTTGTGTCATGCTCTTTCTGAGTTGAGCCACAGACTACCACATCATCTACATACACCCTCACCCCATCCAGCCGCTCAATAATTTGCTCCATAACACGGTGAAAAATTTCATAGGCAGAACTAATCCCAAAGTGCAAGTGTTGGTATGAATACCGTCCAAATGGAGTATTAAAGGTGCAAAGCTTAGCACTGTCTTCGTCAATCTTCAGTTGCCAAAACCCATGTGATGTGTCCATCTTAGAAAAGTATTTAGCTCCTGTCATTTCACTTATTATTTCTTCTCTTTTCGGTACCTGATAGTGTTCCCTTTTGACGTTAGCGTTCAGATCCTTTGGGTCCATGCAAACGTGCAGTTTGTCACTTTTCCTTGATCTGACACAAACCATAGAATTCACCCAGTCAGTGGGCTCTTCCACTCTCTGTATGACTCCCAGACTCTCCATACGGTCCAGTTCTTCCTTGAGTCTACTGCGGAGCGCAACTGGGATTCTTCTGGGAGCGTGAATGACAGGTTGCGCATCCTCTCTCAGTTTGATGGCGTATGTGAAGGGCAGTGCCCCAAAGCCCTGAAAGGCATCTGCATACTTGTGCACTATAGCAGCATGAGACAGGCCTGCACTGCTTGACAAGGTACATAGTACATCCAGCGTTTCATTTATGGCAACTCGCTTAACCAAGCCCAAATCCACACACGCTTCGTCCCCCAGTATTGTCTCATGTCCATCTGGTACAACTGTGAACATTATTACATTATGCCTGTGGTTCTTGTGTTTGATTGTCAGCCTGCATGTACCTCTTGTCTCAATGCGCCCTCTGTCCATTATATGCCTTCAAAGCCACAGTTTTTCTCAATATCTTGGGCCTCACCCTGAGACTTTGTACATCCCTCCAGTTTATTAAATTTGCCTTCATGTCCGTGTCCAGCTTGAAAGGAACTATGGTGTCATTAACCAGAAGAGGAGCAATCCAAACTTCACTGTGTAGATCCACTGCATGCATATTCTCTACACCCCCTGTTATTCACAATGCACAGTTCCCACATACAGCTACTCTTCAGTGTCAATAGCATGGACTGTCTTTTTACTTTTGGCTTTTTCTTTCCACATCTTAGCAAAGTGGTTCCTGCCGTTACATTTTGCACAAGCTTTCCCATATGGTGGACACTGCCGGGCTGCATGTCTGTTACCGCACCGTCTGCAATCATAGGGCTCAATATTCCTTGACTCCGCACACCCTCTGGTGCTCGTCTTGTTCACGACGTCCACCGACATGCCTTCTTGTCCAAACGCACTCGCCACCAATGCCGTTGCACAGGCGCCATCCGCAGCAGCGTCACTTTGTCCAAATGTTTTTGCATGCATGGCAGAAAGTTCACTCGCGTGACAGATCTTCACTGCGCTGTCCGACGAGAGGTCACTGTCGCTCAGCAGTTTTTCTCTCACACGCTTATCACGTATGCCAATTTGATCCCGTACCATCGACTTCTTCAGCTCCCCGAAGTTACATGTTTGTGCTTTGGTCTTCCAGTTGGTCAAAAATGCGCCAAAGGATTCACGTTGTTTTTGCACACAGGAACGAAAAACATATCTCTCGTAGACTTCATTTTTCCGGGCTGTGCAATAGTCATTAAAAAGTCCAAGCACCATGGCCAGATCACTTTGGTCCTTTTCTTCCACAAACGTGAATGTATCAAACACCTCAATAGCTTGCGGGCTGGCCACTGTCAGCAACAAAGCCACATTACGTTCCCCTGCATTAGACGAAGCCCCAATCGCAGTGAGATACAGAAGAAAACATTGCTTGAAGGATCGCCAGTTTTCGGCCACATTTTCGTTTCGTTTCGTTTATTTCAAACGTGGGGGAAAAAATAAGATTACTGCACACAAATGAAAAGACAAAATTGAAAAGACAAAATATATGCATATACATACATACATCCAGTTGCAGTTGACCGGGCGGTTTTATTTCCTTCATCGTTTTAATATGTCCTCCTCGTGCATTCGATAACTCCTGGTACCATGTATTGTTGTTTGATGACGTTTCACACGTAATCGTTATAGGTATGTTCTCTTTTATGTCCTTCAATGCACTTTACGGCAGACCGTCAACCGTCTCTTTTTACGACAGTTACTGCTATCCGTACAGCGGGGACCTGCGCGCCCAGAACGAGCCACAAAATTGAAACTCGTCCAAACGGGATCGCGCACATGAGCCAGCGCTCATGATCGGTAGCGAGCGTGTCTCCTCCATTCCTTCCCAATTCACGCGCACACAAGTGTCCGCTTGCAAGATAATCAGTGACACAGACACATCCTCATTCAAATGTACACACACCAAAGACTAAGGCTACGCTAAAATCAGAGACGCTGCAAGTGACACTGCACAGGAAAAGGACCAAAAAAAAAAAAAAAAAACGGACTACTGGTGAGAGCTGTCTACTTTGTACTAACTCTACACACTACTACGCGTCCGCACCGCCCACTGACAGTGATCGCAAACAACAAAAATACTATTGATTTTGTGATTATGAAGTAATTAGTTGCGTATGAAGTTAAAATAAAACAGATAAAATGGAGAATGATTTAATTTGCAAGATAATCAGTGACACAGACACTTCCTCATTCAAATGTAGACACACTAAAGCAGGGGTCACCAACACGGTGCCCGCGGGCACCAGGTCGCCCGTGAGGACCGCATGAGTCGCCCGCAGAACTGTTCTAAAATTAGCTCAAAATAGCGGCACTTGTCAGTGAGCTGCATCTATTTATTTTACAGTCAAACCTCGGCTTTCGAACGTCCCGGTTCTCGAAATAATTGGAATTCGAACCAAAAAAATTCGAGATATTTTTGCTTCGGTTGTCAAACAAAATTCGGAGGTCGAACCTCGCGAGATGAGCCGGGAAGACCCGAGAAAACCCGACCGCGCGGCCTGGATGCCGACTGAGTCCGTTGTTATTGTATTTTCGTTACTTTGAGGATTGTATTAACCCCTAATCATGCCTCCAAAGAAAGCAAGTGGAAGCAGTAAAGCCATCCTAAAACAAAAAGACGCTCTTAAAGCAATGCTACAGTGGGCGCCCGGCGTGCGGCGGTTGCGCAATCGGACCAAATTAAGAGCCCTGCGCAATGAGTTCCACTTAAATTTTGGAAAGTACATCAGGACTTTAAAAATATCTAGTAAATTTTAGCGACGGCTCTGTCACAATAATGCGACCAACGCGGTGCAGTTGCGCGGTCGGCGACGCGCTACGGTTGCGCGTTCGGCGGTGCGCTGCGGTTGCGCGATCGGACCAAATTAAGCTCCCTGCGCCCTGAGGTCCACTTAAAAGTTTTAAAGTACATCAGGACTTTAGAAATATTTTCTAAATTATAGCGACCTCTCTGTGACAATAATGCGACCAGGGCGGGGCAGTTGCGCGGTCGGCGACGCGCTACTGTTGCGCTTCGGCGGTGCGCTGCAGTTGCGCGATTGGACAAAATTAAGCTCCCTGCACACTTAGGTCCACTTAAATTTGGGGAAGTACATTAGGACTTTAAAAATATTTTCTAAATTTCAGCGACGGCTCTGTCACAATAATGCGACCTGCGCGGTGGGCGACGCGCGACGGTTGTGCGTTCGGCGGTGCGCTGCAGTTTCGCGATCCGACAAATATGCGCAAATGAAAAACTGCTTAAAAAAGGCGGGGTTTTTTTTGTCTTGAAACGGATTTTAAAAAAAAAAAACATTATTTGTAATGGGAAAACCAGATTCGGAATTCGACCCATTCGCTTCTCGAACCGCCTTCTGGAACGGATTGTGGTCAAAAACCAAGGTTTGACTGTATTTTTGCTATTCTTGTTAATATCACACTTACATGTGAACTGGAAATGACAATAATAACACATAGTAAAAGCCAAATTAAGCAAATTGGCTATTTCAGAATTGTGTGTCAAACTGGTAGCCCTTTGCCTTAATCAGTACCCAGGAAGTAGCTCTCGGATTAAGAAAGGTTGGTGACCCATGCACTAAAGACTAAGGCGACGCTACAATCAGAGACGCTGCAAGTGACGCTGCACAGGGAAAGGGCAAAAAAAAAAAAAACCACGGACTACTGGTGAGAGCTGTCTACTTCGTACTAACTCTACACACTACTACGCGTCCGCGCCGCCCACACACAGTGATCGCAAACAAAAAGACTATGGATTATTATTTTGTGATTATGAAGTAATTTGTTGCGTATGAACCCTGCGAGCATTTTGACGTCTATATCCTAACTAGTCGTCTTGGCTAAAACACGTCTAAAATGGTCTAAAAGTGTAACAAATGTAGACATCTATGCCGTAGACCAGTGGTTCTTAATTGGGTTCGATCGAACCCTAGGGGTTCGGTGAGTCGGCTTCGGCAGAGCTGGGATGTCATTGCCCCGCCCCTCCTCACCCCTAATCGCGCTAATAGCTAGTGATCATTTGAACATCTAGATTCAAGATTCAAGAATTTTTATTCGCCATGTTTGAGCGTGCTAAACAAGGAATTTGACTTCGGTACATCACAGCCTCTGTTCAACATTTAGGTGACTAACACCACTCAGGACATGTGTGAAAAAAACGAATGTTCTCAAACATCCCCTGATCTTAAACTCCCAGGTGGGCAAGGAAAAACTCAAAACTCCAACTAGGGGAAGTGAGAAACCTTGAGAAGAGACCGCAGATGGGAGGATCCCTCTTCTAGGATGACCAGGCTGCAATCTATGCAGAGAGGACACATAGTACAAATAATGTAGACAATTCAAAAAAGGTGTGGAGAGCAGGATGTTATTGCACAGCAATGACTCTGAGACTCTAAGAGTGGTGTGAGTTCATCAGAGTGACAGCCTGGGGGAAGAAGCTGTCTCTGTGTCTGCTGGTTTTGGCGTACAGAGCTCTATAACGCCGTCCAGAGGGGAGTAGTTCGAACAGACTGCAACCTGGGTGAGAAGGGTCTGTTACTTGCAAGTTTCCTGGTCCTGGACAGGTACAAGTCCTGGATAGATGGGAGGTTGATTCCAATTATCTTTTCTGCAGTCTTGATTGTCTGTTGCAGTCTGTGCTTGTCTTGTTTGGAGGCCAATCCAAACCAGACAGTGATGGAGGTGCAGAGGACAGACTGGATGATGGCAGTATAGAAGGTCTTCAGCAGCTCCCGCGGCAGGTTGAACTTCTTGAGCTGTCTCAGAAAGTACAGCCTCTGCTGGGCCTTCTTCTAGACAGGGTCTATGTGGCTGGTCCATTTCAGGTCCCGAGAGATTGTGGTTCCCAGGAACTTGAAGGTGTCTGTGGAGAAAATAGTATTACTGCGGACAGTGAGGGGTGAAAGTGGTGAAAGGTCTCGCCTGAAGTCCACTGTCATCTCCACGATCTTGAGCGGGTTAAGCTCCAGGTGGTTTTGGCTGGACCAGTGGACCAGCCGCTCCACCCCCTGTCTGTATGCAGTCTCATCACCGTCCCGGATCAGTCCGATGAGAGTGGTGTCATCTGCATACTTCAGGAGCTTCACAGGAGAGTCACCTGTGCAATCGTTGGTGTAGAGAGAGAAGAGCAGTGGGGAGAGGACGCACCCCTGAGGGGCGCCAGTATTGGTGGTCCGGGTGTCGGATGTGATGGTCCCCAGCCTCACACACTGGAAGCTGGTGAGCCACTGACAGGTGGAGGCAGGCACCGCGACCTGGATGAGCTTCTGTTGGAGGATGTCAGGAGCGATGATGTTGAACGCCGAGCTGAAGTCCACAAACAGGATCCTGGCGTACGTTCCTGGGGTGTCCAGGTGGTGCAGGATGTAGTGCAGTCCCATGTCGACCGCATCGTCCACCGACCTGTTTGCCCGGTAGCCAAACTGGAGGGGTACAAGCAGGGGGCCGGTGACGTCCTTCTGGTGGTTCAACACTAACCTCTCGAAAGATTTCATGACCACAGATGTCAGGGCGACAGGTCTATAGTCATTCAAACATGTGATGGCGGGCCTCTTGGCCACCGGTACGATGGTGGAGCTCTTGAAGCACGAGGGCACCTCACACAGCTCCAGGGAACGGTTGAAGATCCGTGCAAAGGTGGGTGCCAGCTAGTGATGGGTCCGGCAACACCGATGCGTCGGCGCATGTGTCGAGCTCATAGAGCAAAGCCCCGTGTCGGTGCGCGTATCGCTTTAAAAAAGCCACGTGACCGAACGAGCGGGATTGTCGTCTGTCAAGGAAGCGCGCTTCAGCTCTGTTAAAGGAAGCGCATTGTAAACGGGATGGATCTGCTAAAACAATATCTGATCTTTTGCGGTTCATCCTCGGAGTTATTGAGAATTATGGAGCAGCCCCAATTCAGATACTGGGACAATCAAAAGACCCACTCCACCGCAGTCCAGCCTCATCTGTTCCGTGTGAGTGTGTGTTTTCAACGGCAGGCAAAATTGTGTCCAAAAAGCGCAACAGGCTCAAATTTCAAAACATTGAAAAAACGTATTGTTTTAAATAAAAATTAGTAAAAAATAAATCTCAGTGCACAAGCATCCTCTTTCACAATACGTTCACTTAGATTTTCATGTTACGATCCATGTTCACATTATTGATTGACTGTATCTAAAAAATAAAATATATTTTCAATTTAACTGAATATGTGAAACAATACAATATAAAATATAATTACTTAAATTAAATAATGTATATACTGGGTCATCAAATCAGTGTCAGTCGTGTCTGCCTACGAGGTTGCCTGTAGTATTTTTAAGGTCCAGCGGGTGTCAGCAGTCAGCGACACAGTATCGACACGGTGTCAATACAGTTTGCCAATGTGTCGGGACGACATATGACGCCTCATGGACCCATCACCAGTGCCAGCTGTTCAGCACAGACTTTCAAGCAGGAAGGTGACACGCTGTCTGGGCCCAGTGCCTTCCTGATCTTTTGTCTCCGGAACATGTGGCGCACTTCGCGGATCTAGACGTCTATTCAACATTGAGCTTCTATACAATACATTTAACCTGTGATCCTTACCTTTGTGTAGTTCCAGGATGTTGTGAAAATGCATTTGATTAGTGAATGTCCAGGGTGTGAAAATTTACATTTTTAATACAGAAATAGTTTTCAGTAACAGTCATACTTATGTTACCTGCAGATATAAATACACCTTTTGATGTTAAAATTAACCAAAACGATGACTGACCTAAATAAAAACTTTTTTTCAAACATTACCAACCATCACAAATATAAATGTGTAATGTTTTTAAATCATGTTTAAAAATGTAAAAATGTACATACAGTATTAAAAAAATGGGGGCTATTTAATAGAACAAAACTACTACATTACATATTTTATGTAGGACATATCAAACATAACAACCAGCTGGGCGAAAAACAATATAAACATCATTCTGTTGTGGGCTTTTGAAAGCCCACTTAGCTACTCAGCGCTGGAGCCCATTTTAATTCTAAAGCCATTGTGGTCCTTGTTTCATCATCTGTGGCCTCTGTGCGTGTCGCCATCAGCCACAACTACAACTGCAACTACAAAGATAAACTCGATGTACATCAGTCACCACGCATTGTAGACCTTGAGATTATATTAAGAAATATGAATATGGGGAAAAAAACACGACTACCTGCAAAATAGTTTTTCCTTGCATCTCATGTCAGTCGCATATTTCGAACATGAAGCAATTGCACAGGTATTTTTCTTTGTTTTAAATCTACCAGCGCTATCAAGTTAAAGTCTCAATGATCGTCACACACATCTGGGTGTCTGGCTATAGACTTTGGTATGACCCGGCCGGGGTTTGAACCCACAACCTTCCAGTCTCAGGGCGGACACTCTACCACTAGCCCACTGAGTCAGAGCAGTCTTCCTGAGGGCCCTCTGCACGAGTCACACGAGCTTGCATATTGAACGTCAGAATAAAGAAATAGAAATAAAATACTCACTTAGATTACTGCAACTATGACCTCTTTTTAAATGAGTAACGCCTACAAAAAAAATTCTTCTTTTTCCCTGTCATGGGTGTTTCACACTCACTTCTTAGCTGTTGAAGAATGAAGCAAATGTCAGCTGCAAGATTCAAATGAACCATTCTCCAATGATAAACTTTGCCATGTTTTAAAAAAAATGGTGGCCTTCTGTCTGTGCCTTTGAATGTGGTGCAAATTAATTTGGCAGTTGTACATATCCAATCACGTTATTTTAAAATAGTACTGATAAAATTGCTTGTTCTACAAGTTGTTATCCAAACGATGAAAATGTACAGGGTAAACCTGGGTTTTATTGTGCACTTTGACATCCGCCATGGTTTCCGGAGTGTGAAAGTCAAGGCAATGACATGTCATAAATGCAAGTTCCATATTGAAGATTGCAATTACAACATACACTTTTTGCATATGCGCGACAGTAGCTAAGCATACATAAGTATATTCAAACCACCAATAACAGATCAATTTCCAAAGATAACGCAAGGCAGTTGTGATTACTTCTACAATCAAGAATAAATCAAAAATCAATCTGTACCTTGTGGAGTCCGGTCAGTTTTTAATACAAATGCTCCTCTTATCTCCAGGCTTGGAGTCTGAAAAAGAAGGAAAGGGAAAAAGATGTCAGGCAGGGAACAAGGCGGAGGACTCAAATGCAGAGTCTTTCTTTTCACGGATTTATTCCAACAAAAAGATGACCAAAAAGACAACTCAAAGCGCCTCTTGCGAGGGAAACACTCGGCAAAAAGTCCAAACAAAAGGCGTCGCACTCGGGCGAGACAAAAAGGGCTATGGGGAACAAGGCACTAACAAAAGGCGTCGCTCTGTGGCGAGACAGAAAGGAGGAATCTTACTAGGAATTCGGACGGCAAGGAATCGCTGGTGGTCGGGACGAGGCAAGACACACTGGCACAAGACAAGGGGAAGACACGGACTAAATACACACAAAAGGGCTGGGACACAGGTGCTGACAATTAGTGTCAACCACACAGGTGCACACAATCGGGATCAGGGAATACAAGACAACAGAAATAGAGGAAGGAACCACGAACTGAAACGGAAAGGATGACAAAATAAAACAGAAAGTGAAGTTACGACACAGACAAGACAGAAATCCGGAAAATAAACGTGACCGCATGACAAAAGAAGATGTCTGATTTGACAATTCACCCATTAACCGCGGTTAATAACATAACACAATACAATTTTAACTTTTGAAGTGATTTACCTTAGAGTTCCAAGGCCTGTTGAGCGCAAAACAAAGTTAGGTGCACATTTTAATGACATCAGAAGATAAACACCTACTTTTTCACGTGCCACTCCTTGAGCTAAATCTGGAGTCACAAATCACTACATGGGGAAAAAAAGCGAAATTACATCTTTACCATGCCATCATCTCAAATCTTATGCCCTGGGTGAGGAACTGCTCAAAAGGAAGGTTACAATGTTAGGGAAATTGAGAAAGAATAAACCAGAATGTCCCAAGCCATGATAACAAAAGAGTGGTGAGTGATATGTTACAGTAACTAGTCACAATAATATTAAAAAATATATATACCGTATTTGCCAGTGCATTGGTCGACCTTTTTCGATCCAAAACCGACCGAAAAAAATCGACCTCGACTTATACACCGAGTCATAAAATTTAACTTCGTATTCATCGCTTCAAATGTGATGGTAACCAAGGCCGTTTCTCATGCATCTCATTGTGCGTTGCACTTAGAAAATTTGAACCGGGCGGCGTGCGCGAGTGCGCGGCCCGCTGGAAGTCGAATGAGGCTCCGCGATTTCATCCGCGGTGCTTATAAAGTGCCAATCCGCTCGGCGGGAGCTATTTTCGGCCACTTGGCGCGTGCGCACAGCCTCCCGGATGTGCCGGGCGGCGTGCGCGAGCTCGCCGGCCGCTGGAAGTCGAATGAGGCTCCGCGATCTCCTCCGCCGTGCTTATAAACAGCCGATCCGCTCGTCGGGAGCTATTTTCGGCCACTTGGCACGTGCGCACGGCCTCCCGGATGTGCCGGGAGGCGTGCGCGAGCTCGCCGGCCGCTGGAAGTCGAATGAGGCTCCGCGATTTCATCCGCGGTGCTTATAAAGTGCCGATCCGCTCGGCGGGAGCTATTTTCGGCCACTTGGCGCGTGCGCACGGCCTCCCGGATGTGCCGGGCGGCGTGCGCGAGCTCGCCGGCTGCTGGAAGTCGAATGAGGCTCCGCGATCTCCTCCGCGGTGCTTATAAACAGCCGATCCGCTTGGCGGGAGCTATTTTCGGCCACTTGGCGTGTGCGCACAGCCTCCCGGATGTGCCGGGAGGCGTGCGCGAGCTCGCCGGCCGCTGGAAGTCGAATGAGGCTCCGCGATCTCCTCCCGGTGCTTATAAAGAGCCGATCCGCTCGGTGGGAGCTATTTCCGGCCACTTGGCGTGTGCGCACAGCCTCCCGGATGTGCCGGGAGGCGTGCGCGAGCTCGCCGGCCGCTGGAAGTCGAATGAGGCTCCGCGATCTCCTCCCGGTGCTTATAAAGAGCCGATCCGCTCGGTGGGAGCTATTTCCGGCCACTTGGCGCATGCGCACGGCCTCCCGGTGGTGCCAGGCGGCGTGCGCGAGTGTGCTGGCCGCTGGAAGTCGAATGAGGCTCCGCGATCTCCGCCGCGGTGTTTATAAAGTGCCGATCCGCTCGGCTTGAAGCTATTTCTGGCCTTCCGGTGGTGCCGGGCGGCGTGCGCGAGCTCGCCGGCCGCTGGAAGTCGAATGAGGCTCTGCGATCTCCTCCGCGGTGCTTATAAACAGCCGATCCGCTCGGCTGGAGCTATTTCCGGCCACTGCGCATGCGCACGGCCTCCCGGAATTTGAACACATTTCGTCAATAAATTTCGCATATTTCTGATTGAATTTTGAAGTTTAATATAATGTAACAATTGAGCTCAACTTATACAAAGGATATATCATAAAATCGTAAATTTCCATCGAATTTTAGGGGGTCGACTTATACACCGAGTCGACTTATACACCGGCAAATACGGTATTTAAAAAAAAATGTCATATGCATAGGTCATATTCCATCACCACCAAAACCAGACTTGTGGTCATTAATGTTGAGAAATAAATTTGAGAAGGTTTGTGTGTAAACATCAGCATTAATTAATTCTAATTGAAAGATTTGACCTGATGCTAGAGAAGTCAGCTCAGTGATTTTCTTGGGGTTATTTATGTATTCAACAAATAAAGTATGTTTCACAAAAACTTGGACAAAAAAAGTTTTGTTAATTATTTCTGAAGGTAAATGTGCCTGGGGTCAAATTGACCCCAAGAACCAAACTTGCTATTATTTGCCATTATATTTGAGGACGATAGGAGGCTTAAGATTCCAGTTGACAGAAAGGGTTATTGAGGCTCCATCTTATTTCACCATCTCCACATGAGATGGGCCATCTATTACCCATTTCTGAGTCTGTAATCTTATAATTCTGTATAATAACAATAATAATAATAATAATAATACATTTTACTTATAAGGCGCCTTTCAAGACAAGTATAGTACAGCTACTTTAACATAAAATGATATGCATTGAATGTAACTGCCTGTAATAGTTCACTATATCCTACACGATCCTGCTAGTGTTTAGCCCTCTGTGTTAGTTATTTTGAAAATTTAAATTTTGAGTTGATGGCTGTGTCAATACAACCAATAACAACTGTAATGAAAAATGGACTACCATCGCTTTTGTGTTCCTTTAATGACATTCTACTGTCATCAGTTTCGTGCAGTATACTGTATTTTTGAGAATTTCTTAGTGTCTTATTCTAAACCTGAAAGAAAATTTAATCCGACTACAATATTCTCATTCATTATCTTTAGCGCCTATACCTTTCTATAAAATGAGCTCTCATTTTGCTTACTCAATTGCTCTATATAGAGATATACATTTTAATTGAATAGCCACAAATAAGCATTCTCTGCACATTATATTGTTTCTACAAAACATTGAAAAATGTACATAGCCCCCCTTTTTCAACTTTAATTACTTGCCCCTCCAAAGGTCTCAGCACACCCCTGATCATGAATGCCGTTCATAGGTTAGTTTTAACAGCTATTACAATGTGTCTAGTCACTCTGACTAATTTGCATAACACCGGATTAGTGTTTGCAAGACAAGCAGTGACTGACATGAAGACGAGGCAGAGTATGAAAAATTTAAATAATTTGCTTTTTAATGCTGCTTTTACTCAACTCTAAATGTGATTTGGTTATAGGTTGGTATGGAAATGAGTGCATACATTATTTAAGGATTTTTTTAAGTAAGACAAAGGCGTGTTTGTTTACCTGCTTAACATGTTTCAGTCACTTTCTGTAGCCTTCCTCAGAAGCCTGCATACATGTATGGACCACGCACTAGCCCACTGAAGCCTAATGGGGTCTGGATTAAGCCAGAAGCAACAGTCAGGTAAGAACAAATAATTTCTCATTTATGATTAATTTACTGTTACGTTAAAGATAAATGTGTTTCGTTTGTTTTAGTTTGACCTTGTATTGGCTTTGCAATACAGTTTTGTCACGGTGCCAATATTTGCAGTAATAAATTCTGTAATACTCAAAATTAAAAATCAAATTTCATTTATTACACAACTGACATTTTACAAACAAGTATAGCTGAACTGTGCAGCTTTACAGCACTGCCTCTTTCATTTTGACACATTCTTTACATGCCTAAATGTGTGTGATGACGGGTCTATGTAATGTATGATGTTAAAAGGTGTAGAATAAAGTGAATTTCTTTCTTTGTTTTAATCAGTATAATAAATGTGTACATTACTGTGTAACGTGGCACAGATAACATGCTTAAGAAATTAGCCCAATCCTATTTGAAAGTAGCTGCGCGCTTTATGTGATATGAATAGCAACACACACTGCACACGCGCACACGTACACGAACACACGCGCACGCATACGTGCACACACACGCACGCGCACAGACACTAACGCACGCACACACTCACACACGTACGCGCACACACGCGCACACACACGCACACGCACTATTTGTAAGTGAACGTCATCTGACCTGCCAGTCAATCTAGTCTAATATGGTCCATATAGTTAGAGGATATGCTATATCATGATATTTTAAACTTTCCACAGTTAACTATGTGCCGATAGGCTTTTGGCAAAATAGCGATCTAATTCCTTATCAAATATTTCAGTGGGTATTTTTCTTCTTTGGAAATAAGACGCCTGATTCACCAAAACCCGCCTCCGCCGTATACACGATGCTTTGTAATTTTGGGGTGCGTTCAGTGACCACTCGCAAGGTCGGACCTCGAATACATGGAAAAAAAATCTTTCAATGCACCAAACAGCAATTACTTGTGCATTTCGCAGGGGATACGGGAAAACATTTTGATTTATTTGACGCACAAAAAACAGATGATTTCATGATGTCAAAAAGTGAGGACCCAGTCATTTTCTTGGATGGGGTGGGGCTGCTGCTTAAAGAGTATGAATGGGCAGGACTGCTACAAGATGGGTGAATGGCAGAAAGCACCACTTTAGGGGTGTTTAGGTGAGAAATTAACATTTTAACTGTGATGGATCAGACAGTACAACCAATTGCAGAGCGACACAGACTTTATTTTTAAAGGGGAAGATGGAGCGCTGGAGTGGTGATGGGGCTGGAGCGTTGGCGTCGCTGGGATGCGGCTGGCGGACGTGAATGGCAGTGTACAGTAATACCTCGCTACCTCGCAGTTCACCTATCGCGGCCTCGGTGCATCGCGGATTTTTCAGAAAACAAATATTGCGGATATATTCGGTGCATCGCGGCTTTTTGCGGCGTCACTTGGAGCGCAGGGCTTTGTCTACCTATATGACTTTACAGCACACTATTGGCCGGTAGGAGACCAATGGGAATATGTTGATATGTATCCTTGTCGATGATTGGCTTAGTGCTGTAAGAGCAGCTCTAATCAGGCTTTATCTCAATTGCCTGCAACGTATCCACTCCTCCACTTCGTTTGTCTCAGCAGAATCAGTAGAATCTTTGATTTGCGCTTCATTTTGTTGTCACAAACGAGGCAGGACAACCAAATGCAACATGGGCTCTTTATTTGGGGAAATTTTGAAGGAAACAAGGAGGTCTGGAATGCCAGCAGAGCAGGACTACGAGGCAAGCTGACGAGCCGGTCAGCGACCTCGCGTCGTGCGTCATCAAAGCAGAAGGGCATCCCGAAATTATATTAAGTCTTGTGCGGATTCCCTCGGGCAACGGGGGCGCATCTGCCAGTCAGCACGGCAAGAGCGGAGCGGAGCCGTTGCGTGCGGGCACCTCGTAACACAGTGTGTCAGGCAAACAAGAATCAGGTGGCAGGCGTGCGTGTCAAAACACACAAAACTGTGAGGATTGATGATTATAAGTTCCGTATTGATGACGTGCGCCTCAGAGGTCAAGCGCGGAGGACTGCGCACGAAGGAAAAATGCACGCCGAGCAGAAACATTCTGGACAACGGGCAGTGAGTGCAACTGCGCACGTAGGAAAATAGCACTGCCGTCCAGGATTTGGGACAGCGGCCAGCAATGAGCACTAAGCGCAGGGCGCGGTTCTGAGCAATGTGCAGTTGCCCTCGCGCTAGGCTGCCGGGGTGCGTCAGCCGGTCAGCACCGCAAGAGCGGAGCAAAGCCGTGACACAGTTACACTTTAAAATTTTTTAAATGTTTAAAAATACAATAAAGTGTTTAAAATTATAAGTCTTGTGCGAATGCGCTCCCGCTGGGCCGCGGGGGCGCATCAGTCGGCCAGCACACAAGAGCAGAGAGGAGCCAGACATGTTAACATTTCAAAAAAAGGTTCATAAAAGTTTTGTGTGGATATTGTAACAATATATTTACTCATATTTATTTACTTATTTATTTAAATAAATAAGAATGTTTCTGCAAGTCACTTTGACTTGAAACATTTTACGAAAGTGTTTAAAAACACAAAAAAGTGTGTAAAAAAATAATAGTGTATAAAACTGCAATAAAGGATCATAAAAGTCTTGTGCGGATATTGTAACAATATATTTACTCTAATATATTTTCTTTATTTTCCTATTTAAATAAAGAATTTTTATGAAAATCAGTTTGACTTGTGTATAAAACCAAAATAAAGGTTCATAAAAGTCTTGTACGGATATTGTAACAATATATTTTTTCTACTTTCCATCCATCCATCTTCTGTACCGCTTACCCCCACCGGGGTTGCGGGCGTGTGGAGCCTATCCCAGCAGTTTTACTCAAATTTACTTTTTCATTTTCCTATTAATTTAAATAATGAATATTTATGAAAATCAGTTAGACTTTAAAATGTTTACTAAAGTGTTTAAAAATACAAAAAGCATTTAAAAATACAATATACAGTGTTTAAAAATACAATAAAATACAATGAAGGTTCATAAAAGTCTTTTATGGATATTGTAACAATATGTTTTCTCTATATCACAGATTTTCACGTATCGCAGGTGGTCTTGGAACCAATTATCCGCGCAAAACGAGGGATTACTGTAGCGTTCGAGTACTTCCTTCACTGGAGCTGGCTGGCGGAGGGCTGGACACCACCTGGTGGGAAATGCAGCAGAGCGAGAGCGCAGCAGGGCAGAGCGTAGCGGAGAAGCATGGTCAGGGACGAGCGGGAGGTCAGGACAGGTGGCGAGCAAGATGTGGTCAGTAATGGGGAGGTGGTCACGACGGGCGGCAAGCAAGACGTGGTCAGTAACGGGCAGGTGGTCAGGACGGGCAGCAAGCAAGGCGTGACGGGTCAGTACACGGGCCGGCCCAGTAACGGGAGTCAGACAGAATGACAGCAGTGAGCGATTGAGTGGCATCACGGGACAGACTGACGAGAGTGAGTGACTGGATAGCGGGGTTTAAATTGGGAGACTAACAAGCCAGTGACAGGTGTGGGTGATTTCTTGATTAGGAGGGTGTGGTTGAGTGGCAGTAAAAATTCCTAAAAGTTGATTTAGCATATTTGAGTAGCCAATCTACACATAAAAGAAATACAGGGTGGTTCATAAGCAGTGCATTACTACTGCAAGTCAAGTCAAGTCAAGTCAAGTCAAGTTTATTTGTATAGCCCTAAATCACAAACAGTCTCAAAGGGCTTCACATAGCCAAAAATTGACAATTATTCTCAAAGCATCCCCTGATCATAAGCTCCCAAAAGGGCAAGGAAAAACTCAAAAAACCCCTGCCAGGGGAAAATGAGAAACCTTGAGAAGGGACCACAGATGGAAGGATCCCCCTTTCAGGATCACCAGGTTATAATGGATGCAGAGAGTGCACAAGTAATACATAATATGAAAATCAATGAAAAAATGGGACTGCAATGCCTGGAACGTTGTGCTTCAGCTGAAAGCCCCACCCTCCTTCTCAAATTCATGTTGAGGTGATCACCTTTTTGACTGGATGTTTAGTTGAAAATTGTAT
The DNA here is from genome assembly GCF_059516105.1 of Syngnathus floridae. Taxonomy (NCBI): domain Eukaryota; kingdom Metazoa; phylum Chordata; class Actinopteri; order Syngnathiformes; family Syngnathidae; genus Syngnathus; species Syngnathus floridae. Next base: position 1,006,419 of record NC_142418.1, on the reverse strand, counting down.
GGACCCCCAACCGGCGGGCACCCCCTCCCCCTGTCAGTTCTCCTCTACTTTGTGCAGTCACTCAAGGACAAGGATAATTTTCATGTTCATATCACTGCTCACGTAGTATAATTGCCTAAGCCGTACTTCAATGATTTCAGAAAACAAGTAAATTAAAAAAATCAGAACACACATTGCTACTTTGATATTGTGACATAAAATTTAACCAGATTAGTGAATGAGTAGGCAGAAGTAAAAACATTTTTTTTCCTGTTTTTCCAAAATAATGAACTATGAAATAACATGTGGGAGGGGCCAAAGGGGTCGGGTGAGCTGGGCAGAGACCTCGGTGGTCCGATCTCCTGCTTCAAAAGCTGGCTATAGTGGCGTGGAATGTCACCTCTCTAGCAGGAAAGGAGCCTGAGTTGATGTGCGAGGCAGAAAAGTTCAGGCTAGAAATGGACTTGCCTCCGCACACAGTTTAGCCTCTGGTACTAATCCTCTCAAGAGGGGTTGGACTCTCTTCCATTCTGGAGTTGCCCACAGTGAGAGTGTATACGTATTTCCCACCCACCCACACCTACCCCTCCTCCTAACCCCCCACCTCCGTACATTGGGGTTCACCCTAGTGAACAAAAGGGTAACCTCCCTCCGCCTTCAGGTGGTGACTGGTTTTTGTGCCTATGTACCAAACAATAGTTCAGAGCAGGGACGTGCGGTCAGAGGAGGCAAGGAAGGATACGCCTCCCCTGCCATCATGAAAAGGGGAAAAACAAATTCAATTGTTTTTAATTATAAAGTCATTTTTCTTTTAATTTCAGTAGTAATAGTTTTAAACCAAAATCGCTGAATTTTTATAGTAATTTTAAAACCGAAGACGATTCGCTCGGAGGAGCCAACTTCCTGTCTAGCCTCCTCTGAGGATTGCGTAATCACACGGCTGCCTATGTTGACAGGCAGTTAGACAGAACTGCTCTCTGTCTTTATGTCCCTGTTTAAGTGTTCAAACACTGTGGCTATATTAACTCATTTCCATTGTTAAGCTGACGTATATAATATCTTGTGTTTTTTGTCATCTGTCTGTAACGTCGTGTTTCTTTAGATGAACAAAACAGCTTTGAAAAGATACCTTACGGAGACTACGAAAAAAGGTTCTCCAGCCTTATGGCAGGGGGTGCTAGTGATCCCGGAATGCTTCATACGGCGACCTGTAGAATAAGAGATCTCCAGTTCAAATTTACGGTGAACAACTGAGCAACAGTCGTCCATTTATTTCGTTTTACATTCGTTCCCCCCCCCCCCCCCCCCCGTTTTTACGTTTCGTTTTACAATGGAGGATTACATATACAAACGATTTTCAACTATGGATTTTCGATCGAAGCAGGAGGTCATCAGTAAAGGAAGACCAACTCCGGAGTTAAAAGGTTTGATTCGGACAACGGGACTTCGGAACGGATTGGTACGCACAATCGAAAGCAAGTTTTTGTGCTTTATTTTATGTGTAAAGACTGCTGATGAGATTTTAATTAAAATAGTTCAAATTAAATAATGCATGAACCACACTAGAGCAGCGTTCCCCAACCTTTTTTGTGACACGGTTCGGTGCCGGACAAATTTTACTGGGGGTGGGTGACGTCAGTGCCTCCCCAGTCATGAACCTCACCGCACGCCACTGGTTCAGAGCACCCACCCTTTTTTGAGTCCTGAGAAGGAATGCGGTATTCCGTCTGGGGACATTGTTCTGATGGGTGACTTCAGCGCTCACATGGGCAATGCCAGTGAGATCTGGCAGTGATTGTGGTGTTCTATTTTTGGACTTATGTGCTTGACATGGATAGTCCTTAATGAACACCATGATCAATCCTAAGGGTCCATATGTGCACTTGGTACCAGGACTCCCTAGGCCGCAGTTCGACTTTTTAGTCGTGTCATTGGATCTGCGGCCGCATGTTTTGAACTCTTGTGTGAAGGGAGGGGCAGAGCTATCAACTGATAACCACCTGGTGGAGTGCTGGCCTCGATGGTCAGGAAAGATACTGGTCTGACCTGGCAGACCCAAACGTATTGTAAGGGTTTGCTGGAAACGTCTGGCAGGATTCCGTCTCAGAAAGGGTTTCTAATTCCATGTTCAGCAGAGCATTGCCCACGTTCCGGGGATGCGGGGGACATTAAGTCTGAGAGGACTCATTGCCTTCATGGTTGCATGGATGGATGAATGGACAGACGGACAAATGGATGGCGGCGGCGGTGGTGCTGATGAGGGAGGCTGGATGGATAGTGCAAGTTTATGGAAGTTAATGGTGCAGACTGTGAATGCCTCAGCCATAATAGTAATAAAATTATAGATGAATAACTTTATTATGCTACACTTTACTTTGGTGTGGAGGGGTATTTACTTTATGTCTCTTGGTTTTCAGAGATGCCTTTATCTTCATCGAAGACCCAAACTGAGTCCTCAGATTCTGACTCACAGCCTCCTGCCATTCTCATCACTGCTCCATCACAAGACGATATCTATGCCTCCTCATCTAACTTCACAATAGTTGATGCTGTCAAAGAAGGAAGGCCCTCTTCAACACCCATTGTTGTTGGCAAGAAATTCATGAAGCAAAAGTGAGAGAAATGAAGAAGGTACTAGGCCTTGATGTCTATTCATATGCAAATGAGTTAGGGGTCATAAAATTTTATGACCTTTTTATGACTTCTTATGGTATCATAAATCACCCCCTTTTGGATTGGGGAGGGGTTGGGGGCATCAAGATGGCGCCAGTCGTGACGGCGCCATCTTTGACTGTCGCCATTTTGGTTTGCTGGCGCCATTTTTAGATGTGGATATGTATGGGCATGTATTTTTATGAATCAAAACAGGTGCAGCATCTGAGCTAGCTTTGCTACCAGCCAGTACGTGTGGGTTGAAGGGGGGCCGTTTTGTTGAGAAAGAGAAGGGGAGGGGTGTCTATGTCAGTGTGGGGGGTCGTGAGAGTCGGCATTATAAGTGCCAAATTATCTGAAAGAGAGTCGCATGTAATTTGACAAACAATTGTTTAGCCAAAGTTTTCTGAAAGAGAGTCTCATGTAATTTGACAAACAATAGTTTAGAGGATCAAGGGGGGTTTTGTTGAGAAAATTATTGAAGTGTTGTCAGCATGGTGCCAAAGTTATCTGAAAGAGAGTCGCATGTAATTTGACAAACAATAGTGGAGTCGGTGTTATTGGTGCCAAAGATATCTGATGAGGTAGAGCCTGCTGGAATCGTTTAATTTTGGAGGGAAACAGATGAAGGCCTCTGTTTTTTATGAAGGTTGTCTAAGTTTAAAGTCAAAGTTAAAGTCAGCTTTATTGTCAATTTCTCCATATGCCAAAGACACACAAAGAAACCGAAATTTCGTTCCCCTATATCCCACGGTGACAAGACATGGCCCACAACAGACAAACAAGTAAACAAGTATAACAACAGTGTGCTGAATAAATAATGAATAAATAACACAACAAATAAATAAATAAGAGGAGCAAAAAAGGAGCAAGTGAGCGTACAACAGACATTCCAGAAAATAGCGCAACAGTGCCGCACGCTACACAGAAGGGGGTGCGAGTTCAGGGTCCTAACAGCCTGGAGAAAGAAGCTGTTGGCGAGTCTGGTGGTGTGGGAGCGCACATATCCTGATTAAAAAAAACACGTGATACAGAGGTGTGGTTTGAGAGAGGGGCTGGACCTGTTGTTGGTATATTACGCCAGAGTATTGTGCTGCTAGTTCACAGAAAAGAGCTAAGCTAAAGCTGTAGTGTTAAACTGCAAACCTGAAGCTCAATACAATATACTCTATACCAGCTCAGTGGCCTAGTGGTAGAGTGTCCGCCCTGAGACTGGAAGGTTGTGGGTTCAAACCCTGGCCGGGTCATACCAAAGACTGTAAAAATGGGACCCATTGCCTCCCTGCTTGGCACTCAGCATTAAGGGTTGGAATTGGGGGGGTTAGATCACCAAATGATTCCCGGGCGCGGCACCGCCACTGCCCACTGCTCCCTTCGGGGATGGGTTAAATGCAGAGACAAATTTCACCGCACCCAGTTGTGTGTGTGACAATCATTGGGACTTTAACTTTAACTTTAAATCATGATAAGAGAAACGCTGGTCAGTATCCATCTTTGTCGTAAAGGCCCTGATGGCTTGTTAGATGCCCCTAGGAAGAAACAAATGTATCTAAAGCGTATGCAACAGAGGCCTACAGAAAAACTTGAGCGGAGCTGGCATCTAACACCGGAGACTCTATGGGGATTTAAATTTTTTTACGAGACTGGTGAGTTGTCTTTCTTTATGAGAAATCAAGAGAGCTCTGGATCAAACAACAACAACAACAGCAACTATGAGCAGGCCGGTGCGTATGGTACGTTGAACTCAAATGACTGGGGTGTTTTAAATCAACTCCTGCCCCAGGTTTTGACTGAATTTCTCAATGAATACGGATTAGAAGGTGAGCTGAATGTAACTTGGATTTCAAGAATTACAGCCAGCGGAAGATGTTTTTTCCGGCTTAAAGTTTCTCCTCAAACTGTTGATGGGACAGAAAATGGAGAGCTAATCGATCTAATGTATCTAACGCTAGAAGTGTTTAATAGCGAATGTGGAGTTTTCCAGACAATACTGAATATACCATTGACAGAGTGGTATGAACAGATGCAAGTATTTGGTGAGAGTATTACGGGACTTTTCCTATTAAGTCGTGTCTGGACAAACGTCATCGGAGTGAAACGTAAACTGACTTTAGATTAACCCTTACTAAAAAAATTAACTTTAAACTACCCACCCCTGGCCCTCCTCAGCACAGTAGCCTATGCTCCTCCTTGGCCCCCTCTTTTTCTCACCTACAGTCACAGAAAGGTGGGGTTGTAGTCATTAGCATAACTATCTAAAATGTGTAAGAGCGGACTTGCAGACTCCTCTTTCACACACAAGAGCTCTGTCTATACATCAGAGAAAGAAGATGGCTCAAAAAATCCTCGCCAGACGACTTTTACCAAGTTTTGTACCTATGGAACATGGGCCTGGCATCACATTCTGGTCCAGCCCTGACAACTCTGGTGCAGAGACAGATGATGCGGACACGGCCTTCATAGCGGCACCACGGCCAAGCACGGCGGCTGAACGACCGGGACCAACGCCAGCGACGGGTGGAAAGGTTTGAGATTCTTCCATTGCCTACTCCTGACCCGAGCGAACGCATGTCACCGATCTGCCTCGACGATCTGCAACCCGATTCTCTCTATGGAGCTTTGTCATCAACCTTTGACGGGTTTGAAACCCCTGAAACCTCGGGGTACAACCTACCAAGCACGGTGGAGCAGCAACAGCAGCAGCAACAGCAGCAGCAACAGCAGGAGCAACAACAGCAGCAACAGCAGCAGCAGCAGCAACAGCAGCAGCAGCATGAACCGTGGTCCTCGTCGCGAGCCATCGAGCAGTTTGACGACGCATGCGCACGCTATCCTGAAAATGGCATGGATTTGCCCTGCTTGTCTGCTGCAGATATAAGACTCATGCTCAATTCAGAGACAGAGGCGCCCGGTGATTTTGAGGAGACGGACGACACGATCTTTACCAATTACCCCTCGCTGGACCTTGAGTTTGGCATCGTTCCTACGGTGACGTCGACACCTGTGAGAATCAACACACAACAGGACGCAGAATATAATATGACGGTAGAGCCTCTTAAATGGCTGGTGATTGAAGATTACATACGCCTGAAACTGATGGTCGCTCATCTTTTGTATGGTGCCTTAATGAAGCATGCTAAAATAACATGTGACGGATGTGCTCTTGACGACCTTAGCCAGATGCATCATACATGTTTGTTTATTGAGGATCGAAGCTTTTATTTCTGTGCGAATTATGAAGCAGTGACGGCTGAGTTGTGCAATGCTGACTTCCTCCATACGTTGTCGACAATGCTTTTCTATTTTAAAACCTCAGCATCTCTTATAAACATTCGCAATACTGTTTCTGCCATTCTACACGACCTAGCTCACGAGTGCAAGATCTTTGCGCGGCTCCGTATGATAAAACAAGAAGCTTGTGACATTGTGTTGAGTAACAGCGAAGTCGCGCTCTTATTTAGAACGTTTGGAAAGACACAATGGGAAATATTGTGAAAAAAATGTGGGCCCAACTGGTGACTATCCTAACAGTGTTTCTAGATATAACCGGGGAGCAGCTAAAGAAGTTTAAAACTCTAATAGGGTCCAAAGTAACACCATCTATGTTATCTTCATTCATGCGTTACGTTAAACCTTAGGGGTTGTAGAAAAAACATTTTTTTTACCATGTTGAATTTCTTTACCATGTTTTTATTTTTACAGCTGTGTGTTTTATTCCTGTTTCTACTTATTAGTAATGTTTTTAAGAACTAGTTGATTTTTTCTTTTTTTTTCTGTAATAAACTAGACCAGAAAAGCGATTGTTTCTCTGTGTTTATTCAATTAAAAATCACAAGATGTCATACCAGTTTGTTTTATTAACAGCTTCACACTCTGATATCCAGCAGAACTTACCTAACAATGGGTGGCGAGAGATGTCTTCAGAAACTCTATTATAGTGCTAAGAGTCCAGCTAGTTTTGGGGGGGAGACACGCCTACACAGAAGAGCGGCTGTTAGCTGTAAAAACACTAACATTAAAAAAGTGAAAACTTTTTTATCCGATCAAGTTGCTTACACTTTACACAAACCAGCCAGAATAACTTTTCCTAGAAATAAAGTTTTTGTTCGAGGTCCTATGAGACAATTCCAAGCAGATTTATGCGATATGCAATCACTAGCACGCTACAATGATGGATATAAATATTTACTAACCGTAATCGATATTTTCTCGAAACGTGCATATGTACGTGTTTTGAAAGCTAAAATTGGTACACAGGTCACCAAAGCATTTGAAGATGTCTTATCAGTTAGCGGTTCGCCATTACGCATTCAAACAGATAAAGGGGCGGAATTTTTTAACAAACATTTCCAGAAATTAATGAGACAGCACAATATTACACATTTTGCAACGTCTTCCGATACAAAAGCGCAAACTGTTGAGCGATTCAACAAAACGATGAAGACGCGCATGTGGCGGTATTTCACAGCTAAGAACACGTAACGCTACATTGATGTAATTCAGGATTTTATTGTCAGTTATAATGACAGTTTTCATAGTAGTATAAAAATGACACCAAATGCCGTAAACGAGGATAATAAAGATATTGTTTTTACCAACCTGTATACAAACAACCCTTTTCAACGCGGGGAAAAGTTCCGGTTCGCTCCAGGTGAAACTGTGCGGCTTTCCAAACTAAGAGGGATTTTTGAGAAGGGTTATTTGCAGAGTTACACAGACGAAATATTCAGAATAACAAAACGTCTCCATCGCGTTCCTCCCGTCTATAAAATATCGGACTTGGACGGTATGCCTATAGAAGGCAGCTTTTACGAAGCGGAATTACAAAAAGGAAAAATAAAAAAATAAAAAAAATTTCGCATACAGAAAATTCTTAAATCACGCACCGTGTCAGGCAAACGCGAGTTCCTAGTCCATTGGGTTGGGTGGCCGGCCAAATTCGACAGTTGGGTACCCGCAAAGAGTATGAAAAACACTTGACGTTCGATAAAACGGCCATTCTGTGAAAATTACAAGATGGGTGAAGGCCAGAGAGAATTCTACGTAACATTAGCGTCAAATGCGAGTGTGCATCTTTTTAGCAAAAACAGCCTCTCCGAATTCAAAACTGAACTGGCGCAACATATCGATTTAAAAGGTTCGTGGGAGGTCGGTTTATGTGAGATTTCATACATCAACTCAATCCCTAACGTTCCTGAGAAAAAACGGAATTTCTATCTCAAACAGCCTAAGCCTCCTGTTTACAGAGGGTACGTGTTCCAAGATGAATCAGAAGTGCGTCACATGCTTAAAACTCGAGGCGGGGTCTACAAAGATCATGAATCGTTCAAACTCTATTAACTAAAGCGAGGTACAAAAAGATTGATGTCCAATTTGATCAACATAAACAGAGGTTCTTGTTTTCGGGCGAAGAAGGTTTGAGAATTATGTTCAAGAGCCCTCTAGCGTACATTGTTGGAATGAACCCTGAACATTGGCTCTCGCTCAAGCCGGAAGGCGTAAACGCACAACATCCTGCCGACAGACGAGCCGGATCATATTTCATGTTCGTCTACACTGACGTCATACGTCATCAGACAATTGGTGACGCCTACGCTCCGATGCTTAGGACCCTACCTATTGAGGGTGACGTTATAAACAAAACTTTTAATCCTGTTTACTATTTAGATGTGTGCAGAAGCCATATTGAAACCATTTCGGTTTACCTGCGAACAGACCTGAACAATCCGATAGATTTCGAATACGGGAAAGTCATTCTCATTCTGCATTTTAGATCGAAATAATAAAAAAATAATGATGACGTCAACAACGCATCCCGACCTGTATCGTTTTGTCGATTATTATGAAACACAAGTCGGTGGCTCATTTCAAGGATTTTCTGGCGCGCTGGTTCAATATGGACGTGGTCTGGGGTCTATTTTTGCAAAACTATTCCGCTTCGTGATGCTGATGTTCAAAAATGGGTTTAACTTGGCGAAGCCGCACCTTCAAGCCGCTGCTAAAAACATAGCAACGGATGTAGCAGGGCGCGTCATTCAAAGAATCCACCGGAAACAAGACGATCAACAAGGTTCCGGGCTAGCTGTATTGTCACGTGGGAGACTCGATCCTGGTGGGCGGAGAAAAAGGAGCGTTAAAAGAAAAAGGCGCTCTACCGGTCTCAGGCCACTTGTCAAGAAAAAGTGAAGGAGACGCAAGACAGATATTTTCTCTTAAAAAATGGCTCTTCTACATTTTAAATCGAAGGAATGCAATCTCTCAAGTTTGGACATTTTTAATGCACCTTTGACGCAACTCTCCATAGAAGATTCCTATGTCGAATTTCAACCTTTGTCCGCAATTGTGGACCAGGGCACTTTACTACATCTCCGTTTAAAGGTGACGCGTAGTGATGGGACAAACATTCCACCGCAAGAACAAGTTGGCATCGTGAATTTCCCTATAAACACATTTTTTAGTCAATTAGATGTTTCGCTGGGCGGGCGGCTAATCTCACAATTTAGCGCCACACACGCCTACCGGTCCATCATCGAGGTACTGTTAAACTTTTCAAACGATTCTTTGGAGTCACAATTCACAGCAGGAATGTTCGCAAAAGACACTAGGGGGCGCAAGGACTCCATCGCGGTCGAGGGAGCTGAAATTAATCTCGGGTTTTTGCGTCGCGCGCAGCAGATTGCAGGTTCACGTGCATTTCACCTAACGGGACCGCTTCATGGAGATGTTTTCTTTTCTGAACGTCATCTATTGAATAATGTGGATCTGCGCCTGACGTTAACTACAGCTTCTGATGATTTCTGTCTCATGAGCGCTCCAGACAGCGACTCGTGTCTCAAAAAATCCCTATAGGATGCATATAGCGTGCAAGTAAGTGCCAGGCTGGCTTTGGGCCCTTACCTGTTGTGCTCTGTGCAGCAGATCGATTCTCTCTTGGAGGATGCTTGCGTCGCGCTCCCTCAACTCGCACATCAGGGCTCGCTTCCATTGGTCCACGGCACTCCTAAACTCTTCTCTCTGATCCACCGTAAGCACGTCATTCACGCCAGCGTGGCTGGCTTTTTCGCCGTCCGTGGCGGGGCAGTCCCGCTGCGGTAGCGCCTCGTACAACATGGCCTCCAGCTCCAGGATCCTCTGGGCCGCAATCCTCGTCCTTCAGTGGTCTGGCGGGAGATTTGAGGGCGGCTTACCTTATGAGCCTGGTCCATGGAACGCTTCCTGAAGTCCAACTCTTCATCCAGGTAGCCCTTCTGCTTGCAGAACATATCCTAGCACAGCTCAAGGTCAGAATTGTTGGGGCACATTGCCGGAGTTCCCCTTGGCTGATGTCTCGTGTCTGTCTACCTTCTCACTTTCAATGTCCAACATCTTCTGTTGAAGTGCTGACTTGGTCACTTTGATGGATTGTAACCACTGAGGAAAGGCTGCTGTCACATAAGCAGAATGCGAGAGCGTGCGTGGACGTGCGCGTTACCTTCTCGGCTAGGGTGAGAAGGGTCCTGGCGTGAATCACGACCACCTGCTCCTCGTTGGTGAGATTCCGCAAGAGCCCAAAGGCACAGCGTCAACAAGCTTCTTTCAGCGAAAAGCCTTCCAAAAGTCACATTTGAGCCGCCGAGTCTCGTGGAGTGCGAACATAAGGAGTTCGACATACACTTACGGCGTTATCGCCCAGGATGTCCAGCTTCTTCATCAGATCACTGATGACAATGTCCTGGGGAAAGGCGCAAGGAGCAATGTAAGGTGCTCTGGGATCTCGGGTTAAGGTTAGGGTTGCGAGGGACGCCTTACGTACGCTCACGCCCTCGGCCTCGCAGTAGATCTGCAAAGGGCTGAGGCAGTCTGGGAAACAGACTTGCAGAAACTTCAAGACGGGGGAGCGCCACTCCCTCTCCTGAAAGGCAGAGGCATGCATCCGTCCGTCCGTCCGTCTGTCACATCTCTGGCCTCAACACGCTTGTGCGAGTCTTCCCACCTCCAGCTCCAGGATGCGGAACTCAAGCAGTTCGTTTTGGTCTCGGATATCCTGGATGTGCTCTTTCAGACGCGCTTCTTCCGCCTCCATCCGCCTGACCTGAAAAGACAGTCAGACCTCATCTGCGGGGCTTCCCGACGGGTGTGACGCCAAGCGACTCCGCCCAGCGCCTTTCTTTCCGTCACCTTTTCGGCCAACTGCTGATTGCTCTGACGTAGCAGCTGCTTCTCCTCCACCCACTTGACATTCTAGAAGAGACAAACGAATGGACAGCTTTGGAATGTTGTGTCATTTTCATTCACAAATTCTTTGGTTGAGTGGAAAATGACATTTGCTTTTCTCCGCATTTTCCCAGCCACGTTCGGGGGGGGGTTGGTCCAGTAATGCCAGACGAATGAGTGACTGAAGAATGTAGCTATTTTGTCTGAGAAAAAGGTGTGCTCATTGATGAGCTTACCTGTCTTTGTTGCTTCAGCGCTGACTCCAGATCTGCTACTCTGCTTTGATAGTGACCCATTTCTACCATCAGCTTTTCTCTGGTCTGAAAGGAGGAGGAGGAGGAGGAGGAGCCTCCCTCCTCCTCCTTTCAGACCAGAGAACACCCAAAGCTGGGTGAGAACGTGGAGGCTGGGACCCGGCCGGGGGTTGCGGGAAGAGGCGCCACCTTGATCTCCTTCCCGGCGTCGTAGTCCCCTCCGCTGGTCATGGCTAGCAGAGCGTAGGCTCGTTGCAGCGCTTGATATTCTTGCGTCAGCTGGCGGTAGCGAAGCTCTGCCTCCTCATGCACACACCCCTGCAACACAGCACTAGTACCAGAATCAGTCAGACCGGCGACAAAGCACCCGTGACACAAAGACGAGTCCGATTCCAGGCTGAAGAGGAATGTTTGGCGCCAATATGCTCGCAGAAATGGCGGGCTATCTCTTCGGGTTCCGTGTCGGGGGTTCTGTCGGTGTGAAAAGACAAAGACGATCCGTCCGAGTCCACCAACACGTCTTCGTCGTAGCCGTAAAATGTTTCTATGACCTGCGGGCGCGGAAGCAAACATCTCTCTGAACAAACTGAAGTGACACCTCACGATGAATCGACGAGAGGAACGATAGCGAGAAAAAGGCCATTTCATCTTGCGTAACACCAAGCAGCCGCAAACAAACAGACTCACCTTGCAGGACCTCACTCTCCGTTTCCTCCTCAGAGATTCTTGACGTCGGTATCATAGCAGCAAATCTCTCTCCTGTCGACACAAATAATCCGCCTTTGAGATTCTTTGGATGCAAAGGGAACGAACGGCTCCGGCGCAGAAACAAACGCGACTCACAATGACATTTCTGACATGAGCTCCTGTCTCCAGAGCCTGAAAAACACGTCACCGGCGATGATTGGAGGGACAGTCGTCTTTTCCAAAAGTGATAACTACAGAGTGTGTCAGGGTTTTCCAGATTATATTTATCGTATGATTATGTTGCTTTGACTTTGACTGCAACCTGTACTAAATAATATTATTTATCCCTTATTTATCCCTATCGCTTATCCCTTCCTACACAAAGTCGTAAAACACCCCTTGCTATGTTTTGACTAGAGGTCAAGGGCTTTCTCTATTCAATCCACTCTTACCCCCACCCTGTTTCTCTTAATGAAAATGCTCGTGCAGGAGCCGAGAGTCAGACTTCATTCGTACAACGGATGGACTCTCCACCTGCAGGTGTCCAAAAGAACTTACTTGTCTCCCGTGTGGTTCTTGCAAAATAAGTTGGAGCGAGCGCAACTCTAACAGGGTACATTTTGCCACTAGCTGCCTACGGACAATGACGTTGCGCTCGTGGCTCATGGTTGACGGGATGAGCAGCCGGGCGAGTCCGTCGTTTTCAGCGCACAGCGAGTGGCAAAGGCGCTGACAAAATGGGAGCTTTGAGCTGCTGAAAACGGCAAAACAAGTCTAAAGCGTGTTCAAACGCGTGCGCACAATGCTCTTGCTTGAAAGGTCCTGGCGACAGCGAGCGAGCGCGGCGCTGCCGTACGTGCACCGAGTCGCCTGCCTGAAGACCTTGGACAAGTCGTCGATGATGTGCCGCTGCTCCACAACTTGAAGGAAGTCCATTTCACCGTCCTGTTGGCCGCAACCGCGGTCCAGGTCATTGAGCGAACTAGGCCTTCTCTGTGGAACACAAATGCAGTGGACTCTGTTGGCACGCCGCCGTTGTCCGCATCGACTTACCAAGCTTGCCATCTCCTCGTTCTCCTGGGTGACAAAGCGCACTTCGTTTTCGAGGCGACACAGCACCAGCGAGAGTTCTTCATTCTTCCTGCTCAGGCGTTTGTTTTTGTACAGGAGTGGCAGAAACTGGCTTTCTGTTTCTCTCAGTCGCTTTAGCTGCAAGCATGAAGTGCGGGATGTGAAAGACGCACAACACGCGGGCCAGAATGTATCCATTCCTTTTCCATCGGTTTGAACGGAATCGTGGCTTTGGCTCGCAATAAAAGACATCTACCAGGCAACCGACTCGCCGCGCCGCTCAACTAATAAGCAAGCGCAATGGGTGCCTCGCTGGATGGTGCGCATCAAACGTAGCGCAAACCTTCAAGCGTGCCGTCAATAAATTACCAGTTCGTTGCGCTCTTCAGAAAGCAGAGCATTTCGATCCTCCAGTTTCCTGATGACTGCGCTGAGCTCAGCGATTTTCAGATGAAACCTTCGCGTGTCCCGATCCTCCTGAGACTGAAAACACCTGGCAACACACACACACAACCATTCGTTCAAAGTTCAAAACTGTTATTGTGCTACCTTCCTCCAGCAACGAACTAAGTCATGCGTACTGCAAGTGTGTGATGAGGTGGCTTACGCTATGAAGAGGATTGCTAGTCGCGGCGTTGACCCCACTTCCAGGGTAGTTTAGGCCCGCCCTTTGGGAATCCCTCAGGGCAGCAATCTGCTGCTCGGCAGCCTGAGTCTGCAGCTGAAGGCGGTGGACGTGGCCGGCCCCAGGGCTTGATCCCAAACACTAACTGCTCTGTCTTTCAGCTTGATCTCATCCATCTGGATGTACAAACGGGGAGCGCTCAGGCAGGCGGGCAAACTCATTTGCCAGAATTGTTACAAAAACAAAGAGAGCAACCTGCCAATTTTTTTCTTGAATCGACTAGAACACCTTTGCTGTGACAAAAGCGAAGCGAGCAACCAGACGTTTTCTTCTTGTGAAATAGAATAGAATAGAATGCCTTAGGTGTCATTGCACTGCAGGTATACAACGAAATTGGGAACATGGCCACGCACCGCGCATCTGATCAGTCCTACCAGTCGGCGGATCTCCCTCTCGCAGTCTCTCTTTATTCGGCTCAACTCCTCCCGATGCTGGTGATGAGCCGATCGGAGCTCGGCCGCTCGGGACTGCCAGGCCTGCTGAGCCGCTGCCAGGGCTTCTTCCGTTCTCCTCTTTGCCCCACGTTGCTCCTGAAGCTCCTGGTGGAGGCGACACCGCTCGGTCTCCCGACACCGCCGCGTCTCCTCCACCTCTACCAGCAAAGCGCCCCCGCTCCTCACCTGAGCAGACATTGCGCCACACCGGGCCGATGAGACCGCAACGGAGCGCCGCGACGCTTACTGGGGACAAGCTACACAATACAGTAGCGGCCGGATCGGAGCCCGACGTGGCGTGCGGATAGTCAGACACGGATTGAGCGGATCACCTTGTCCATGGAGCCGTCCCTCAGGCTGAGGACCAAGGCATTCAGTGGCTGGATCTCTCCATCTTCGATTTTGATCACGCTCATCAGCTCCATTTCATGCTGCCGCAGTAATGTCTCCCTGGTAACGGCTAACTCTTTCTGCTTCTCCTCATGGAGTTTGCTTTTGAGTTCCGTCATGGCGGCAGTGGCACGGTGGTGCTCCGCCCGCAGTTCCTGACTTCTCTCTCTCTCCAGACTCTCTCCTGATCTGACATGACTTAGACTTAGACAAACTTTATTGTCATCTTGTCTGCACATGGTGCATACAAAACGAAATTTCGTTCCATACGGCTTACAACAAAGTAGTGATATTGCAGTTGAATAGAAGTAACATATCCTATGAAAAAAAAAAAAAAAAAAAAAAAAAAAAACTTTTCCTCACCCCCCGTGGGTGGTCTCTTTTTCCCTTCAACCTCGGGTCCTCTACCAGAGGCCTGGGAGCTTGAGGGTTCTACGCAGTATCTTTGCTGTTCCTAGTACTGCACTTTTCTGGACTGAGATGTCAGATGTTTTTCCTGGGATCTGTTTCAGCCACTCCTCCAGTTTGGGGGTTACTGCCCCTAGTGCTTCAATGACCACAGGTACCACTGAAGTCTTAACTCTCCAGGTCTTCTCCAGCTCTTCTCTGAGCCCTTGATATTTCTCAAGTTTCTCATGTTCCTTTTTCCTAATGTTACCATCATTTGGGATGGCTATGTCAACCACAACGGCTTTCCTCTACTCTTTGTCCACCACCACAATGTCCGGTTGGTTCGCCATTACCATTCTGTCTGTCTGGATCTGGAAGTCCCAGAGGATCTTGGCTTGGTCATTCTCTACCACCTTTGGAGGTGTTTCCCACTTGGATCTTGGGACTTCCAGTCCATACTCTGCACAGATGTTCCTGTACACTATTCCAGCTACTTGGTTATGGCGCTCCATGTATGCTTTACCTGCCAGCATCTTACACCCTGCAGTTATGTGCTGGATTGTCTCAGGACCTTCTTTGCACAATCTACACCTGGGGTCTTGTCTGGTGTGGTAGATTTGGGCCTCTATTGCTCTGGTGCTCAAGGCCTGTTCTTGTGCAGCCAGGATCAGTGCCTCTGTGCTGTCCTTCAGACCAGCTCTTTCTAGCCATTGGTAGGATTTCTGGATATCAGCTACTTCAGCTATGTTTCGGTGGTACATCCCATGTAAGGGCTTGTCCTCCCATGATGTATATATATATATACATATACTATATATATATATATATATATATATATATATATATATATATATATATATATATATATATATATATATATATATATATATATATATATATATTAAAAATATATATATATTAAAAATAAGTATAAAGTGCAGCAGTGATAATTATGCAATAGTGCAAGTAGGCAAAACAGTATTCAAGAGTGTGCAGAGGAATGCTAAACCATTAACTAAACTTCTATTTAAAGGGTTTATACAAGTTCGGTAAAGTTGGTAGTGCGAGATAGTGCAAGATAGAGGTCCGTAGTGTCATAAAGTACAGTTCTGTGAATGTGTGATGCGGAGTTCAGTTTAGAGCTCAACAGTTCTAGTGTTCAACAGTCTGATGACAGCAGGGAAAAAGCTGTTGCAGAACCTGGTGGACCTGCAGCGGATGCTGCGAAACCTCTTCCCAGAGGGCAGCAGGGAGAACAGTCCATGGTGGAGGTGTGATGGGTCATTGATTATGTTACGGGCACGGGACATGCAGCGCTGAGATGAAATGTCCTGAATGGAGGGAAGAGGAGCCCCTATGATCCTCTCTGCTGTCCTCACCACTCTCCTCACGTTCTTCCAATCGGAGGCAGTGCAGCCTCCACACCACACAGAGAGACAGCTTGTCAGAATGCTCTCTATGGTGCTCCTGTAGAACGTCCTCATGATGGGTGGGTGCAGGTGGACTCTCCTCATCCTCTGCAGGAAATACAAGCACTTCTGTGCCCTCTTGACCAGTGCCGTAGTGTTCACAGTCAAGGTGAGGTCTTCTGTGATGTGGACCCCCAGGAATTTGGTGCTGCTGACCACCTCCACAGCTGAGCTGTTGATGATCAGTGGAGCGTGGTGAGGCTAGTTTTTCCTGAAGTCAACGATGATCTCCTTCATCTTCTCCACATTCAGGATCAGGTTGTTGTCTCTGCACCAGCCCATCAGCTGCTCCACCTCCTCTCTGTAGTCCAGGTTGAAGTCCCAATGATTGTCGTTGTTGTCTCTGATGATTCCCACCACCGTTGTGTCGTCTGCGAACTTCACGATGTGATTCGTGGTGAACCTGGGGACGCAGTCGTGTGTCATCAGGGTGAACAGCAGGGGGCTCAGGACGCAGCCCTGAGGGGAGCCTGTGCTGAGGGTGATGACATCAGAGGTGTTCTGTCCGACCCGGACTGACTGAGGTCTGTTGGTGAGGAAGTCTAGCAGCCAGTTGCGAAGGGGGGTGTTGAAGCCCAGGTGTTCCAATTTTCCTACCAGATGCTGTGGGATGATGGTGTTAAACGCTGAGCTGAAGTCCAGGAACAGATCCGCACATGGGTGTTCTTCTCCTCCAGGCGAGCCAGGCTCAGGTGAAGAATGGAGGAGATGGCGTCCTGAGTGGAGCGGTTTTGCCCGTAGGCAAACTGGAACGGGTCGAATGTTGGGGGGGAGTCTGGAAACGATGTGATCTTTAAGCAGCCTTTCGAAGCACTTCATCATGATCGGAGTCAGTGCAACAGGCCGGTAATCATTAAATGAGGTGATTTGAGGTTTCTTCGGCACCGGAATGATGGAGGCAGTCTTAAAGCACGCTGGCACTGTGGCTTGGCCCAGCGAGGTGTTAAAAATGTCTGTGATGACCCCAGCCAGCTGACTTGCACATTCCCTGAACACACACCCAGGAATGTTGTCGGGGCCAGGGGCCTTACGGGGGTTGACTCTCCTCAGGGTCTTCAACACATCGGCGAAGTCAAGGCAGAGTACCTCCTCTTCCTGATGGGGGACAGTTTTAACTGCTGGAGTGCCGTTTAGTGCCTCGAACCTCCCAAAGAAGTTATTTAGATCATTTAGGAAGTCAGCATCAACTTCACCCACCGGGGGGAGGGTGAGTTGTAGTCTGTAATCGCCCGTATGCCTTGCCACATACTCCTGGTGTTTTTGGCGTCGTGGAAACGATCCTGAATTTTTCGACTGTGGTCTCGCTTCGCTACCCCGATGGCACGGTTCAAGTTGGCTCTCGCTGTCCTCAGTGTCTCCTTGTCACCAGACTTGAAGGCAGAGTTCCACGCTCGTAGCGTTTGACGTACCTCCTCAGTCATCCAGGGTCGTTGGTTGCCCCGGGTGATGATATTCTTACTGGTGCTGACGTCCTCGGTGCATTTGTTGATGTAGGCTGACACAGTCATGGCACACGCATGTCAAATCTACATCGGGAAAACTGGGAAGGGAGGCAGGGAGGCAGGCAGGGAGGCAGGCAGGCAGGGAGGCAGGCAGTGTCTGTCTGTTGAGGTTTTCACCTTGTTCTTCTCCTGCTGAAGTTCTAACTGGACGTCCATCAGTTTGGCTCTCAGCTCGTCATTGGCGGCTTGAAGGGCGTCCGTTCGCTCCGCCTTGCCCCGCCCTGCTCGTTTGGACATCTCTTACTCGAGTCTCGCCCGGTCGTCGGTCAGAGATCACAACATTTGTACCTAGAGAGCACAAACGCAGCGCTGTTTTCCACTGGCTTCGGACTCAACTTCAATCGGTACCGTAACTTACAACATCATAAACATAGATCGAGCATTCCTATATGTTTTCCAAGTTTCCCTCGTTAAACACACCTGTGCAGGAGCCTGATCATTGAATCGGGTGTGTTTAACAAGGAAAACTTGGAAAACATGGAGGAATGCGGCCCTCGAGGACTGGACTTGGACACCCCTGCTCTAGACGGTCCACTTGCAAGCAGAAAATAAAGATATTTCTGTTGATAATCGTCGTGTTTGTATCCGCTGTCTCGCTCAAGGCCATTGCACCCACAGATTTGAATTTTGGCGAGAGTTCAGCCTATTGACGTCATTTCCGCGGCACATGCCTGCGATGTAATACCCGCATATCTGAAACGGCAAAGTTAAGAGTAGAGTTAAATAAAGTTTTTAATCAACGGAATAATTTACAACCGTTGACCAGTCGAAGTAATCGTCGAAATTTGGCGTCTGTGGCTGGAAGCAGACGCCGAGTTTGACGTTCCTCCCAAACGCCACACTCCCTCGCTTTTCAGGGCTAAAATAAAACGTATTTTTCAAAACGAGTTGTAATTGACTTGTACGCTCTAGACGGTCAAGTTGCAAGCTAAAAACGAAAATATTTGTCTTGTTAGTCGTCATGTTACTGACCGCTGTGTCTTGTTTGCCAGCATTGACGCTTTCCTACTTCCTGTTGCAAGCCACGCCCAAGGATTATAATTTTGCCGTGAGTTCCGCCTATTGACGTCATGTCCGCGTCACATGACTGCGACGTAATATAATCTAAAACTGTTTGTGCGGTATTGTGTTGTTCTGTGCGGTATTGTGTTGTTCTGTGCGGTATTGTATTGTTCTGTGCGGTATTGTGTTGTTCTGTGCGGTGTCGTGTTGTTCTGTGCGGTGTCCTGTTGTTCAGTGCGGCGTCGTGTTGTTCAGTGCGGCGTCGTGTTGTTCAGTGCGGCGTCGTGTTGTGCAGTGCGGCATGGTGTTGTTCAGTGCGGCATGGTGTTGTTCAGTGCGGCATGGTGTTGTTCAGTGCGGCATGGTGTTGTTCAGTGCGGCATGGTATTGTTCAGTGCAGCACGGTGTTGTTCAGTGCGGCATGGTGTTGTTCAGTGCGGCATGGTGTTGTTCAGTGCGGCATGGTGTTGTTCGGTGCGGCATGGTGTTGTTCGGTGCGGGATGGTGTTGTTCAGTGCGGCGTGGTGTTGTTCAGTAAGGCATGGTGTTGTTCAGTAAGGCATGGTGTTGTTCAGTGCGGCATGGTGTTGTTCAGTAAGGCATGGTGTTGTTCAGTGCGGCATGGTGTTGTTCAGTGCGGCATGGTGTTGTTCAGTGCGGCATGGTGTTGTTCAGTGCGGCATGGTGTTGTTCAGTGTTGCATGGTGTTGTTCAGTAAGGCATGGTGTTGTTCAGTAAGGCATGGTGTTGTTCAGTGTGGCATGGTGTTGTTCAGTGCGGCATGGTGTTGTTCAGTGCGGCATGGTGTTGTTCAGTGCGGCATGGTGTTGTTTGTTGTTCAGTACGGGATGGTGTTGTTCAGTGTGGCATGGTGTTGTTCAGTGTGCCATGGTGGTGTTCAGTAAGGCATGGTGTTGTTCAGTGCGGCATGGTGTTGTTCAGTGCGGCATGGTGTTGTTCAGTGCGGCATGGTGTTGTTCAGTAAGGCATGGTGTTGTTCAGTGCGGCATGGTGTTGTTCAGTGCGGCATGGTGTTGTTCAGTGCGGCATGGTGTTGTTCAGTGCGGCATGGTGTTGTTAAGTGCGGCATGGTGTTGTTCAGTGCGGCATGGTGTTGTTCAGTGCGGCATGGTGTTGTTCAGAGCGGCATGGTGTTGTTCAGTGCGGCATGGTGTTGTTCAGTGCGGCATGGTGTTGTTCAGTGCGGCATGGTGTTGTTCAGTGCAGCATGGTGTTGTTCAGTGCGGCATGGTGTTGTTCAGTCCGGTATCGTTGTGTTGTTCGTTTTGTGTTGTGTTGTTCGTATTGCGTTGTGTTGTTCATATTGTTTCGTTCGTATTGTGTTGAGTTGTTCGTATTGTGTTGTGTTGTTCGTATTGTGTTGCCTCTAACACTTAGCCTCTAACACTTAACCTCTAGCACCTAGAAGGTGAATAAATAGGAAGGAAGGACTCACCGGTGATGTCTTCGCCCACGTCAAAGCATTGTACTTTGTATTTTCATCCTTCTGACAGTGGAAAACATATAGCCAACAAACATCGTGGAACCTAAACGAATGAAAGAAAACTATCATTTGGCCACAGCCAACATTCACAGATACAACACAATGTGACGTGCGGTGTTGAGGTTAAAGGTTGAGTGAAGGGCCCTCGTTTTAAACTACTTTTTTGAAAAGGAGTGTGAACAAGTAAGACATATTTAATTTATTTAATGGGAAGTAGTAAGAGCTATTGAATTTATTCTATGTATTGTATTCTATTGTATTGTATTCTATTGTATTATTTTGGATTGTATTCACACTAACCCCACTAAAACTTCAGCCCACAAAAACTAGCCTCTGGCACCTAGCTTCTGGCACTTAGCCTCTAACACTTAGCCTTTAACACTTAGCCTAGAAGGTAAATAAATAGGGTTAAAGGTTGAGTGAAGGGCCCTCGTTTTAAACTACTTTTTTGAAAAGGAGTGGGAACAAGTAAGACGTATTTAATTTATTTAATGGGAAGGAGTAAGACTTATTAAAATTTTTTAATCTACTTTTCTTCCCAGGCAAAATTTGATGTGCTGCAATTCCAAATTTCCAAAGCGAATGAAGGAATGAAGTCCTTTAAATTATGATTTTGTTTAAATACTAGGCATAAACACAAAATCTGCGGCACAAAATGGGCAGACTTTACTTGTTTGAAAAGGACTGGTTACAAGACAGACTTTTTTAATTTATTTAATGGGAAGAAGACTTATTTAGTTTAATTGATCTATTTTTGTTCCCTGGCAAAATTCGATTTGCTGCAATTCCAAATTTCCAAAGTGAATGAAGGAATGAAGTCGTTTACATTATGATTTTGTATAAATACGAGGCATAGACACAAAATCTGTGGCACAAAATGGGCAGACTTTACTTATTTGAAGAGGACTGGTTACAAGACAGACTTTTCTGATTTATTTAATGGGAAGAAGACTTATTTAGTTTATTTAATCTATATTTGCTGAAATTGTATTTTGCCAAATCTTGACTTGAGACCTGATAGGAAGTATTAAACGCTTAGTTAAATCGATAGACGTTGGTAATAAGAGCGAGTAACGTTGGTTGAACCGATGAATGAATGTTGAAAGCAATTTAAATTATGACTTCGTATAAATACTAGATATTAACAGAACATCTACTGCGCAAAATGGGCAGAGTTTACTTGTTTGAGAAGGAGTGGCTTATTTAGTTTTTTTATTATTCTAATGGCCTTTTCAAAACTATTCTGGATTACTACTTTGGATCTATTCTACATTACTTGGCAACAACATACTCTGTAACAGATTAGGCAGTATAATCACATATGTTAACTTGAGAGTGCCCACACTCAATCTACAGTGGAAAACTTACAGCCAACAAACACCGTGGAACCTAAAGGAATGAAATTAAACATTAACATTTCGCCTCGACCAATATTCACACGTACAACGCAACCCGGCTACACTTCTGCTAGGGTTAGTGCCTCAGCTACACGTTGCTATTACAGTGAACGCTAGCGACATCGACAACTTTAGTCAAACTACACAAATGTAAATCTCCTTAAACACAATGAGTGTTACTTTCCGTGTACGCTCTGGACGGTCCAGTTGCAAGCAGAAAATAAAAATATTTCTCTTGTTAGTCGTCGTGTTACCATCCGCCGTGTCTTGTTTCCCAACATCGCCGTTTTCCTACTTCCTGTTGCGAGGCCAAGTTCAGCTGCGCTCTGATTGGTCAGACTGAATTTGGGCTGAGGTAGGAGGCGGGCAAAGTGGCACTTAGGTTTTAGTTTTTGAAGGCACTTTTCACTATTGAGATGAGCGTGCGTTGCTCTTCTGTCACTGCCATAGTCACGAGTCTTTGGTCGAGTGGTAACGTTAGTACCTCTGGTACGATGGAACAAGTGTTCGAGACCTGCCCTTGGGCTATACTGTGTCAATTTTCTCTCACTTCTGCATAAAGTTTGTAACTGTTTTTTTTTGGGGGGGGGTGTTCAATTTGCTTGTTAAATACTGATTCATGATTCGCTGACGCATCAGAAAGTGGGTGCGACAATGAGAATGAAATCAGATTGGTTGGGAAGGGGGCGCGGTTATGCAGCCGAGGGGTCCTGTGATCGGTGGGATGTAAAGTAGGCGTCGACGTCACGTCCGCGTCACGTGACCACGACGTGGCAGACGTCATATAGCAACCGCTGTTATGTTTAGTAGACTTACAGTTGTCATGCATTGACATAATGGCGCACACTCCAAATAGATTTAAATAAATTAAATAATTCTTACACCCACTCCCTTTTAAACAAGTTAACTCTCCCCGCGGATTTGAATTCCGGCGGAAGTTCCGCCCATCGACGTCACGTCTGTCACGTGACCACAACGTGACAGATGTCATATGGCAACCGCTGTTTTGTTTAGTAGATTTACAGTTGTTATGCATTGACATAATGGTGTGCACTCAAAATAGATTTAAATAAATTAAATATTTCTTCTGCCCACTCCCTTTTAAACAAGTTAACTCTGCCCACGGATTTGAATTTCGGCGGAAGTTCCGCCCATTGACGTCTTGTCTGCGTCATGTGACCACGACGTAGCGACGTCATATAGTAACCGCTGTTTTGATCAGCAGCTTAGTTATTATGCGTTGACATAATGGCGGACTGGTTAGCATGTCCACCTCTTAAGCATGATGTTGCAGGTTCGACGCCTGATCAATGTTAGAATGGAGTGAGCTGAAGTGCATGGCGCTGAAGATTTGAATCTTTGAAATGCGCTGAGGTCTGACGTATCAGGTAGATTTTTTTTGTTTGCCATCACGTTCAACAAAAAATAGAAACTTTCCCATTGTGATAAAAACGTCCTGTGTTCATCTACATATTTTCGTTTTGCTGTGCATCTTTTCCCTGCCATTTTGAGAGCCCAATTGACACTAATAGTTTACTGGAATGTGTTTGCCCATCCTACTTTGTGGAATTTCACCACATGCGAGAAAAGAACGAGATCCTGGATAGAAACGGCCACAATGAGTTTCCTCAGCGGGATGTCCGGGCACCCCCTTAGAGAAACGGTGAGAAGTCAGTCCTACCCTCACCTATGGTCACGAGCTATGGGTCGTGACCGAAAGAACGAGATCCCGGATACAAGCGGCCGAAATCAGTTTCCTCCGCAGGATGTCCGGGCTCTCCCTTAGAGATAGGGTGAGAAGCTCGGTCATCCGGGAGGGACTCAGAGGAGAGTCGCTGCTCCTCCACGTTGAGAGGAGCCAGATGAGTTGGCTTAGGCATCTAATTGGGATGCCTCCTAGATACTTCCCTTGTGATGTGTTCCGTGTGTAAGGCATGTCCCACCAGTAACAGGCCCTGGAGACAACCCAGGACACGCTGGAGGGACTTCCAGCAGGCCTGTTATCGCCTGCTATCCCCTGAGAGCTAGAAATGGCTAGGGAGAGAGAAGTCTGGGCTTCTCTGCTAAAGTTGCTGCCCCCGTTTTCTGACCCCAGATAAGTAGTAGTGGACGGATGGACGGAAGGATTTTGTCTTCGTTGTGGTTAATTTAATTGACATCAAGCTATGATAATAGGATTCATTATTATGGTTTATTCTTGTTTTTAGAGTAGATAAGATACCAGCTGCACAGTATTCATCATACATGGAATCTTGTCAAAGACTGAGACAACAAGAAAGTAGGTCATCTATAATTTGCATGACACACACGCATGCACACTTACACATGCACAAAAATTAGACTATTATGCAAAAAAAAAAAAATGGTATACAGGTAGTCCTCAACTTATGAATGTTCGACGTACGAACACTTGTACATATGAATAAAGCACTAATGGAGCTAGAGGGGTTGCTGCTGGGGACCCCCAACTACCAGGCCAGATAACTGGCTTTTTTCAGATTTTTCCAGGACACTTTTTCCACATTCCTCTCGTCCTCTTTAGGGACCATATATTGAATGTTTATCAGCATTGTCTGAACAATTTTTTAGGTATGTACATTTTTTTTGTTGTTTTGTGGACCTCCTGTGATATCATAAAACAATATTTTTGCGTAAACAGTTTATGCAGTATATATAATTAATTTAATTAAATTTTCAGTTTTTTTTTAAAAAAAAAAATTTAATATTTGCAATATAACTGACAAACAATTTGACTCGCCAACAGCCTCTTTGAACTTTTTGTTTTCTTAAGTTGAGTACTACTTGCGCTTTGACACATTTAAAGATTCAACTCTGTGATTACAGGTAATGCTGTATGTGAGGAAAATCATGATGATCCTCTGCACGTCCTAAAACTTCAACTCCAGGAGCAAAGAAAGCTTGTTTTGAATGGAAATGATGGAGGTAGGTCTACACCCAAAGCTTAAATTATTCTATATTTCATGTAAAATTAACAAGATTTGGTACGAGTGGCTCTTCCCACATACCGTATTTTTCGGACTAAAAGTCGCTCTGGAATATAGGTCGCATTAGCCATAAAATGCGAAATGTGAAAAAAAAACCATATATAAGTCGCTCCGGAGTATAAGTCGCATTTTGGGGGAAATTTATTCGACAAAATCCAACACCAAGAACAGACATGAACGAGCAACAACAGGCTAAACGATAGGTATGCTAACATGACATAAACACAAACGAAGAGCTGAGAACGGGCTTGACGTAACATTCAGAGTTATTCAAATAACTATTACATAAAACGTTTATAAAACCATCTGTGTGACTCCGAATCATTAAATCCATCAATCGTCTTTTACCGTATTTGCCGGTGTATTGGTCGACCTTTTTCGATCCAAAATCGACCGAAAAAAATCGACCTCGACTTATACACCGAGTCATAAAATTTAACTTCGTATTCATCGCTTCAAATGTGATGGTAACCAAGGCCGTTTCTCATGCATCTCATTGTGCGTTGCACTTAGAAAATTTGAACCGGGCGGCGTGCGCGAGTGCGCGGCCCGCTGGAAGTCGAATGAGGCGCCGCCACCACCTCCGCGGTGCTTATAAACAGCCGATCCGCTCGGCGGGGGCTATTTTCGGCCACTTGGCTCGTGCGCACGGCCTCCCGGATGTGCCGGGCGGGTGCGCGAGCTCGCCGGCCGCTGGAAGTCGAATGAGACGCCGCGACCACCTCCGCGGTGCTTATAAACAGCCGATCCGCTCGGCGGGGGCTATTTTCGGCCACTTGGCTCGTGCGCACGGCCTCCCGGATGTGCCGGGCGGGTGCGCGAGCTCGCCGGCCGCTGGAAGTCGAATGAGGCGCCGCCACCACCTCCGCGGTGCTTATAAACAGCCGATCCGCTCGGCGGGGGCTATTTTTGGCCACTTGGCTCGTGCGCACGGCCTCCCGGATGTGCCGGGCGGGTGCGCGAGCTCGCCGGCCGCTGGAAGTCGAATGAGGCGCCGCCACCACCTCCGCGGTGCTTATAAACAGCCGATCCGCTCGGCGGGGGCTATTTTCGGCCACTTGGCTCGTGCGCACGGCCTCCCGGATGTGCCGGGCGGGTGCGCGAGCTCGCCGGCCGCTGGAAGTCGAATGAGACGCCGCGACCACCTCCGCGGTGCTTATAAACAGCCGATCCGCTCGGCGGGGGCTATTTTCGGCCACTTGGCTCGTGCGCACGGCCTCCCGGATGTGCCGGGCGGGTGCGCGAGCTCGCCGGCCGCTGGAAGTCCAATGAGGCGCCGCGATCTCCTCCGCGGTGCTTATAAAGTGCCGATCCGCTCGGCTTGGAGCTATTTCCGGCCTCCCGTTGGTGCCGGGTGGCGTGCGCGAGCTCGCCGGCCGCGATCTCCTCCGCGGTGCTTATAAACAGCCGCATGCGCACGGCCTCCCGGAATTTTGAACACATTTCGTCAATAAATTTCGCATATTGAATTTTGAAGTTTAATATAATGCAACAATTGAGCTCGACTTATACAAAGGATATATCATAAAATCGTAAATTTCCGTCGAATTTTAGGGGGTCGACTTATACACCGAGTCGACCTGTACACCGGCAAATACGGTATGTCAACAGTGTTGGCGCCGCTGACGGCGCTTGCACTTCAAAATATTCCACAGGCCCATATAACGATTTATAAATTATACATCAAATAACGATTATATAAGCAATAATATTATCAAACCATCTGTGTCACTCCAAATCATTAAATCCATCGATCAAATTCCTCCTCCTTTGTCAACAATGCCGCGCGTGCGCCTTGACGTCAGCCTCATCGTTATTCCACAGATCTAGTATATAACTATATTGTAGCGTTAACAAAGGACCAGGAAAGACGTGGGTTAGGTAAACGGCTCTTTATTTAACAAAACAAGAGTTCAACGAGCCAACAACTACTGAACTGTAACGATAAAAACATATACAAGTTGCTACACGAAATAAAATATATCAATAAACTATAACAAATAGTTCACCGCCACACGGCCCCAAGCACCGGCGTGGACTTCCATCCCCGGAGGTGGCACTTCCAGCCACGGAGGTCGAAGAGAGCTCCATAGAATAGGACCGGGCTTGCGTAAAAGCCATGTGAGAGCCCCATCCGCCGTCCCCGGACAGCCACCCGGCCGAGCGCCGGCCTCCGACTTCCATCCACGGAGGTGAAAGAGAGCTCCGTAGATTAGGACCAGGCGTGCGTAAAAGCCATAATAGTTTTTCAAACCTTCTGTGTCACTCCAAATCATTAAATCCTTCAAACTCTTCGTCCTCCGTGTCACTTGCAAACAAAGCCGCTAATGATGCCGGTAGTACGTGGGGCCCTTCGTCATCTTTGTCATGCCGTGATCGAATCTTTGTCTTTTATGTAAACAACCACCGCACTGCGTCAGTTGAAGTTCAAATTATAGTAATCCCTTTCTACATCGCGGTTCGTTTATCGCGGTTTCACTTTTTTTTTCTTCTTTTTAATTTTGAAAATTTGTGAAAAAATTCACCTATAAGTCGCTCCTCAGTATAAGTCGCTCACCCAAACTATGAAAAACAAAACGCGACTTATAGTCCAAAAAATACGGTACATTTCCATTGCCCACACACGCATAAAACTGTTCAGAGAAGTGGTGTGTTAGTCCTTGTTCTTTTCTCCGTCCTTTTTCATCCTCAAGCCGCCCATTATGTTTTCAAGGAATGTACACTATTTGTTGTGTACATAGTAATGTACAATGTTGTTAAAATCCATGCTCGCCTAGCCATAAACCATAAACGTGCCATAAACATGATAAAGATGCTGTTGAATATTGCGCTACTGTTTTTAACAGCCATCCAATCTTATGCATTACGCTTCACAGACCTCCAAAAGACTTTACTAGCTTTATTACAGCACTATCAGATTTTTTTTAATTTAATCAGTCATTCATAGAAAACATAATGTGACTCTTGACTGGTTACTTTGATACACATACATTTTAGAGTCAGTCAAAGAACTTTCTAAGTGTTTCTAATATATTGGACTCTACTCAACACATTATGCAAACTCACAACATGGGACACACTAAACCTTTTCATTTCTTATAGTCTGATTTCGCGTGTGCCCACTGTTATGGAGTTAGTTCTCTCTGACGGTGGTCAAACGGTGTTTTTTTAAATATCACACATTTTATTCACCATTCCTTTTTTTTAAACACTTGTTGCACTTAATAAATCTTACTTTTAAATACAAATTAAGTATACATAGCTGAGAGAGAGAGCACAGTGACAGTGACCTCACAGTGTACCTCACATGTCGTAGTACTCATCCTGCGCTGGATTCAATTTTTGTTGTTAATTTTGGCGGCGCCGTTGGACAAAAGCGGAAGTGTTTTGCATGAAGACGAAACACATTTCCCATGAATTCGGCGTGCAGTGTCGTGAAATCCTGAGCTCTCGCTCGCCTGCAGTTGGACTGAGTTACTTTTGTTTGAGTGGTTGTGTGAAGGACCCATGCAATAATACTGAGGTGATAGATATAATTGTGTTTAAATAATACTGTATATTGATGTTAAAAAATAAACGTTTTTGGTTTTGTATCGTGTTTGTATTTTGTATACCTTGTTGGATTTGGTCCACAATTTGGGAAGTATGCTACCCGCACTTCATGGCAAGAGCCTCTAGCCAATCACCTGTTATCCAATTGCATGCTCGTTTTCTTTCATCTATTTTTAGGAAAAGAATAAGACGTCCCCTCGTGTTTCAAGGCTGTCACCATCGTTCCTGTGCCGAAGAAACCTGCACCGCCCTGCTTCAATGACTACCGCCCTGTGGCACTGACGCCCATCATCATGAAGTGCTTTGAGCGGCTGGTCATGGAGCACATCAAGTCCGTTCTCCCCCCCACCATTGACCCTTTCCAGTTTGCGTACCGTGCCAAGCGGTCCTCTGAGGATGCCATCTGCTCTGCCCTCCACTCGGCCCTCACCCACCTGGAGAGAAAGGACTCATATGTGAGGTTGCTGTTTGTGGACTTCAGCTCTGCCTTCAACACCATTGTGCCGCAGCGACTCATCTGCAAACTCGACGAGCTGGGCCTCAGTACCTCCCTCTGCAACTGGCTACTGGACTTCCTCTGTCAGAGGCCTCAGGTGGTGCGTGTTGGCGACAAAATCTCCTCCAGCATCACGCTGAGCAGGGGGGCCACCCAGGGCTGCGTGCTCAGTCCATTGCTCTCCACCCTGCTGACGCATGACTGCACTGCGACCTACAGCGACAACCGCATAGTGAAGTTTGCTGACGACACGACTCTGGTGGGTCTCATCACGAAGGGCGACGAGACTCGGTACAGGTCGGAAGTTGACCTTCTGACCACGTGGTGCAGGGACAACAACCTCCTGCTGAACGTCAATAAGACCAAGGAAATCATTGTTGACTTCCGGAAGGGTCACACAACACACCTGCCGCTGATCATCGACGGTGCTGTGGTGGAGAGGGAGAGCTGCGCCAAGTTCCTGGGGGTGCACATCAGTGAGGACCTCTCTTGGTCCGCAAACACCTCGTCACTGGCAAAGAAAGCTCAGCGCCGCCTGTACTTCCTGCGGAAGCTCAGGCGTGCATGTGCTCCTCAGGCAGTCCTGTCTACATTCTACCGTGGCACCATTGAGAGCGTCCTCACCAGTTGCATCGCTGTCTGGGGTGGTAACTGCACTGAACAGAACTTGAAGGCCCTGCAGCGCATAGTGAATACGGCTGGTAAGATTATTGGTGCTTCGCTCCCCTCCCTGAAGGACATTTATGTTAGGGTTTTCAGGTTAGTTTGATCCTATGATTATGTTGGAATGTAACCTGTAATAATTAAACTCGCTTGTCCTGTCTTAACAAAAGTAGTAGGACAAAGTGCTAAGATCTTTTGAACTGATTGACTAGCTGCAGAGGAAGCAATCAAAGTTGTTTTGTTCACACAACATCGTGAAGGACCCCCTGCTGTGCTTTGATCAGCCAGGGTCTTCGGCCATTTGTCTACTCTGACCCCCACTCTCAACCCCCACTCTGTTTCTCTTAATAAATATCCCCTCGCAGGAACGAGGGTTCAGACTTCATTCCTTGAACGAGTGAACTCTCCACCTGCAGGTGTCTAAAAAGGACTTGCTTGTCTCCCGTGTGGTTCTTGCAAAATAAGTTGGAGTGAGCAAATCTCTAACATTTTGGTGCCGTGACCCGGATCCCTCATACCCGCTATCTGGCTGACGAAGGAGGACGTGCTGCATTGTCGACAAGCCAGCGTCCATTAGGAGGACCTGGAGAAGAAAGTCCTGGGAAGAGAATTCTTCACTGGGCCAGCATCTTAGGTCTGCCTTCGTCTGACAGAGGTGGATTGACGGGACCCGGCAGTGCAACGAACCAAGGGGACAAGTAAGTTAAAGGCCTGAAGTTGTGTGCACGAGAGATACGGCTTTGGTTTGTCCGAGCTATGAGATACGGCTTTGGTTTGTCCGAGCTATGAGATACGGCTTTGGTTTGTCCGAGCTATGAGATACGGCTTTGGTTTATCCGAGCTATGAGATACGGCTTTGGTTTGTCCGAGCTATGAGATACGGCTTTGGTTTGTCCGAGCCATGAGGCCTAAAAAAGCGCTGGAGTTAGTGTGATTGAGTGTGTGACTGGTAGGATAAATTGACTAAAAAGCAGTTCTAGCGTTGATCCACGGCAATAAAACAGGCTAGTAATCTGTTGAAAGGTCGATTTAAACCTGCATTGAGGATCCTCAAAGAAAAAAAATTTGAAAAAAAAATTGTAAAACCTTAAACTACCAGACTTAAGATGGGAAATAAAAACGGTAAATCTCTACCTCTTGACGGAGATGAGAAGTACATGGCGAGTAGATTTCTTAATTGTATGCAATATATCCCGAAGTGGAAGAAAAAGTATGGAGTAGAAGGGAAGTTGAGAGTTGAAGTGTGGAAGATAGTAGTTGATGTTTTGGAAGAGAGTGTGGATAAAAAGAAAAATGAACTGAAAAAGAAAAGAAAAGAGAGAGAATTGGATTGTGCTAAAATGTGGTTAAAAGCTTCACAAGAGAGAAGAGAACAAATCCAAAAGACAAAAGATAGAAAGATGAAAGGTGATGAGGCTGAGACTATGTTTGTCAGGCCGGAAGACAATGAGGCCACAGTGCGCAGGCGCACTGCCGCGGCCACGGCTCCAGCAGAAGCTGAAGGCACAGCCCAAGCAGAGGAGCAGGAGGGGCCTTCCGCTCGCACACAAAACTTGTATCCAAGTTTAACAAACCTGCAGCCCCCCCCATATAACAGCAAACGAAGTCAGGGTCACATTAGTAGGAGTCCTGTACAAACAAGAAGTTTGACCACTGCTGCTAGATTTTCTCAAAATTTAGACAAGGTTGATGTATGCCCAATGATACAGGTGCCAAACCCTAATGTAGGGGAAGGCCAACTCCCACATACATATGTTTTCCGGCCATGGACTTTGGAAGAGGCAAGAAAAGCAGTTGAAGGGGTTACCCCTGTTGCTGAAGACCCAGATAAATGGGCAGAGGACATGGCTGGAATTATACATTCCTATAGACTGAATGGACATGAGGCAGGAGAAGCTGCAATGTCCTCCTTGGGAAAAGACTGGGCGAAGGTTAGAGGAAATTATACAGGTAGAAATAATCAACGGCCTTTTCCCTATCCCGTTGAGGGAATTCAATTGGGAGGGGAGTCTGCAGCACAATGGAATGGTCTTGTGCAAAGAGTGCGAACTATATTTCAAAGACGAGCGAATTATGGTCATTTGGCAGGAATAAAACAGAAGCCTGGCGAAGATACTGATGATTTTCGTTTGAGATTTGAAAAAGAATTCAGGGTGCATAGTGGCATCCCATTCAATGATACAGCTGAGAGTGCTTATCAACAACAGCTTAAAAATGCGCTCCTCACCAATTTCCGCCCTGAAATAGGCAACTGGGTGAGGAAACATTTGGTGGAAGTGGACGTTGCAAGTGTGACAACAACTATGCAATGGGCGAGACATGCTGAAAAAGTGATCAAAAAAGGCAAAAGTTCTGATGTATTTCATCTAGATAATGATGATGATGAACTAGATGAAGATACAGCAGTCTTCTTCCAAGGGTCCCAGCAAGGCAGAGGAAGAGGTAGAGGCCAACAAGGTCACAGGCCGCCATATAATTCAAAACCCCCACAAGATACTGACAACTGTTGGAACTGTGGGAAACGAGGACACTTTGCAAGAGTGTGTCGTTCTGCAAAGCAATATCAATCAAAGGGTGCAGGAAGGGGCAGAGGAAAGGCCAAATTCTCAGCATGACTAGACCCCCCCCCCTTTGACCTCTGGTGCTCCTATAGAGGAAGAAATAGTAGATGCCCATACAGCATGGGACATTCTGAGTGTATTAAAAGAAAAACCATATGTTACTCTAAACATTGGAGGCAGTGATGTCGAGTTTTTGTGTGATACCGGGGCTTGTAAAACCGTGATAAAAACTAAAGTCCCAAATCTGAAGGCCTCCCAAAATACTATTTGGGTGAAATCTGCTGATGGGCAGGTACACAAGGAGAGTATCTCTAATCCAGTTGAAGTGAGAGATAAGGAAACTGGAAGCATGGCTTCAGTTTCGATTGTCCTATCTCCAAAATGTCCCATAAACCTGCTGGGACGAGATCTGATGACTCGGTTGGGAATTGCAATAATTCCAGTAAAGGATGGCATGCGAGCATGTAGAGTGAGAGATGTGGACTCGTATGCTGCACAAGCAGGTGAACAGATTTACTGCTCCTATGCCATCCCTCCTGAACGAAATCCTAAACTCCCAAGCAGATTGCTGAGTGAAGCTCGAAAACAATTGTCCCAACCTGAATCAGAAATGACTTGTACTGAATTACATGTCACCATGAATATTCTCACTGATCCACAAGATGACTATATTGGAAGTTTTCTCAGCGACACAGAAGTAACTTTAACAATCACTGCTCTGTACACTGATCGCAGGTCGTTTGCGGCGGCTGCTGTGCTCTTGCCCGCTCCTCAGAAAGACAGATACAAATTGTCGGCTGTACCCCACATCTCATTGTTTAAACCTCACAGTATAACGTGGGCAGATGTGGGTTCCCGAATTAAACTTGCTGGATCTGTGACTGATTATGAGGACAAAGGTGATGGGTGGAGCTACAGTACCAGTTGTGACGTGTGGAAGCAAACAGTGTGTGAAGTAGCTGTAGGCAGAGCAGGCGCTTGTGCGCTTCCCTGACTAGTTGACATTTGTTTGAATGAAAAGGAGGAGGGGGAATTGGCTGGGCTTCCTGAAAAACTGTGGACCAAGGGCCCATCTGATGTAGGACTTTTAAAATCCATTTCCCCAGTACAGATCAAACCAAGATCAGAGTGGCGTCCGAGAGTTAAGCAATATCCTTTAAAACAGGAGGCAATAAATGGGATTGCCCCTGTTATAAATGATATTTTGGCAGGAGGAATCATTAGGGAATGCTCGGATTCTCCTTGCAACACTCCCATTTTTCCAGTCCAAAAGGCCGACAAAATTAATTGGCGAATGATACAAGATCTACGAGCAGTGAATGATGCAGTGCAAACAAGAGCACCCAATGTGCCTGACCCCCACACACTTCTGAACACTTTGAAACCTAATCAGAAGTTTTTCACAGTAATTGATCTCAGCAATGCATTTTTCTCAGTGCCAATTCACCCAGACTCACAGTTTTGGTTCGCTTTTACCTTTAAAGGACAAAGCTATACATACACCAGATTGCCACAAGGATTTGCTGATAGTCCAACTATTTTCACTCAAGCTATCATGGCCTGTTTGGCTGATTTTCAGATGTCA
Source organism: Syngnathus floridae (assembly GCF_059516105.1). NCBI lineage: Eukaryota > Metazoa > Chordata > Actinopteri > Syngnathiformes > Syngnathidae > Syngnathus > Syngnathus floridae. The sequence goes on along the minus strand of NC_142418.1, from coordinate 972,948 downwards.
AACAAAAGCCAACTTCTAGTTTATGTAGATGATCTCCTGGTAGCCTCTGAAACTGAAGCTGCTTGCAAGGCAGACTCCTTAGCATTGTTACACTATCTCTGCAAAACAGGGAATAAAGTGAACAAAAATAAGTTACAATGGGTCCGACAGGAAGTGAACTATTTAGGTCACACTTTGTCGGCTTCTGGAAGACAGATACAAAGTACCAGAAAGCAGATTATTTCAGATGCACCGAAACCTGAAACAAAAAAACAAATGATGTCATTTTTGGGGCTCTGCAATTACTGCAGAGCATGGATCCCACATTATGCGGAGAAAACACAACCGCTGCTGGATATTGTGCATGGAGTTCCCATGACAATGACAGAAAAAATCATGTGGACACCAGCAGCAGATGATGCTTTTGTAGTGCTGAAACAGGCCCTGGTAGAAACCACAACTCTTATCTTGCCAGACTACAATAAAACCTTTGTGCAAACAGCAGACTGCAGGAATGGTTTTATGACCTCAGTGTTGCTGCAGGGTCATGGCAACAAACTAAGACCAATTGCATTCTATTAAAAAAAACTGGATCCAGTGGCTCTGTCTTTGCCAGACTGTGTTCAAGCAGTATGCGCGGCAGCACTAGCAGTGAGACAATCTGCAGATGTGGTGCTCTTTCACAAAATGGAGCTGCTAGTTCCACATGCTGTAGATGTGTTGCTGCTGCAAAGCAAAATGACCTTTTTGTCACCAGCCAGACATCTGTCCTACACTGCTATACTTCTGTCACAACCACACATCGTGATAAAGAGGTGCACAGTCCTTAACCCAGCAACGTTGATTCCGTTGCCAGGGGATGGAACACCACATAACTGTTTGGATGCTACAGAACATCTACAGCTGCCCAGAGAAGATTTAAGTGACACGCGGCTTGATAAAGGGGAAAAGTGGTTTGTGGATGGATCATGTTCAAAGGATCCTAAAGGAAACAATCAAAGTGGTTATGCAATTGTGAAATTGCCAAACCAGATTGTTGAAGCAGAGAAGCTTCCATACACCAGGTCAGCACAGGCTGCTGAGCTGATTGCTCTAACAAGAGCTTGTCAATTAGCGGAAGATAAGGAAGTCACTGTATACACAGACAGTCAGTATGCGTTTTCTACTCTGTTCTATTTTGCGAAACAATGGGAGTGCAGAGGGATGACAACATCAACCGGTAAACCGGTTACCCATGCCTCCTTGTTAAAAGACTTGTTGCAGGCCATTCTTTTACCTGCTAAACTAGCTGTGTGTAAATGTGCTGCTCACACCACAGGCAGTGATGAAGTCTCAAATGGAAACAGATTAGCAGACAAAATTGCAAGAGAAGCAGCTGCAGGGAGACATGGCCATGAATTTTTTTTAATGGGTTCAGAGGACACACAACTCATAGATAAGACTATACTGGCAGATATGCAGGGCAATGCTCCAATGGTGGAGAAACGAATGTGGACGACAAAAGGTGCAATAGTGGATACAGATAATATCCACCGCATCAATGACAAACCTGTTTTACCAAAATCACTTTTTAAGGCAGCAGCGCTTGCGACACATGGGCTTTGCCATGTGTCGACAGGAGGGATGAAGACCATCATAGATCAACAATTCACTACCTTTGGTTTAGATGCTTACTTAAAAAAAATTTGTAAAGCATGTCCTGTTTGTGTGAAACATAATCCACAAGGAAACATGAGACCTAAGAGAGGCTCATTTCCAAAACCCTCTTATCCATTTCAAATCATGCATATGGATTTTATTGAACTCACACAAAGTGGACCTCACAAATACTGCCTAGTGATGATTGATGCATTTTCCAAATGGGTGGAAATAGTTCCATCTAAACGCGCAGATGCCTTAACAGTGGCAAAAGCCATCTGCAAAACCATCATACCAACTCATGGCATCCCCCAGACCATTTACAGCGACAATGGTCCACACTTTGTGAACCAAGTTGTGCAGAACATGGCTGTACACCTTGGAATAACGTTAAAAAACCACTGTGCTTGGCATCCTTCGAGCGCAGGCCTGGTTGAACGGGCAAATTTTACCATCAAACGCAGGTTGAAAAAATGCATGGAAACAACAGGCAGACCTTGGCCAGAGTGCCTCGACTTAGTGAAGCTCTATATGAGAATTACTCCCACTTCAGAAGGACTAACACCTTTTGAAATCATACATGGGAGACCATACAGACTACCAGTGTTCCCTGCAGATTTGCAAAAAGCAGACGAAGAACAGACCTTGGCAGATTATCTAATCAGGACACTCAAACTGAAAGATGTGTCAAATGCAAATTTACTGCCGCCTGATCTCTCCCCCTCACAGGTGGACAACCCCATCAATCCAGGAGGCTGGGTCTACATCAAGGTCATCAAAAGAAAGAACTGGGCCAGCCCACCGTGGGAGGGACCGTTTCAAGTTTTGCTTGCTACTCCCACGGCGATTAAAATTTCTCAACGGCCCAGTTGGATTCACCTCAGCCACTGCAAGTTGCAGAGAGTGCTGGACCCCTAATTCGGAGTGGTGGGGAAGGCTAACTACAAAGGGGCCCCATCGTTTAGGGTGAGGCGTCTCAATGTTGGTGAAGAATCCATCGATCCCCACTCCGCTAGGCGAGGGGATGTCCCGGTGTCTCTGCCATCCTAGCAGCAACGGGGCTCCATATGCCAGATGGATCCTCTGCTGCGTTGTGGTTGGAGCGTGCTATGGTCTATTGACTCATCTGAACAGACCAAATGACAATGTTGCCCGTGGTAAACGATGGTCACATGATGAGAACTTTGAGGACTGGTCATGGGACCCCAGAAACCCATACGAAACCAACACTTGGTACCGGTATGTCAGGTTCACTGTGAGAGCTCACACACAGGAGGGATCCTATGTGTGTTCGAAACTCCCCCCTTCCTCCACGCAAGTTCGCTTGGAGGCCAGAGCAATGAATGTCACTGAAGCAAAATGTATGGCATCCATGGGAGGAGTTGGATATCAGCACCGTGCCGTCGCAGTCAAGGATGCCGACCCTTACCGCCCTGGACTTGCTGACGGTGCCTGTGATCAGCTATTCTGGACAATTTTCAATGTGACTGTTAAAGGACGGACAATACCACAAGTGGCCTACACAGAGAGACCAGCTGGAGTGAATTACACATGTTACATCCAAGGTAACAAGACCCACGTCTGCATTAGCGACGACTGCTCTCCAGGAGGAAACTGGATGGGAGCTCTGGACATCACCGATGAGTGTCAAGATAAGAGAGCCATTTCAGGTGGTGAGGGCTCTCCCACCAACATGGCTACATCATCGAACGGAACGTACTTCATACAGAATGGCTGGTGGCTTTGTGGTCACAAGGTTTATCCGATGCTGCCCGCCAACTGGACAGGAGTGTGTGCACCAGTGTGGGTGACAGACCACACCTACAGGATACGACACCATTTGTTGACAGGAGCACATAACTCTACTGGACGTCGACGCAGGACAGTTGCAACCTTTGACCCTGTCAAACGCACCTCTTGCATTAAGGTGCCCCCGGCTTCCCGGTAACGGGTTTGTTTTAGCCGGGTTCGGAGATTCGTCCGTAATCTAACCACCCGAGTTAAATTAACTCCACCGGAATCAATCTAATTTCTGTACGACGCCAATCCCTCTCAAGTCACCCGAAGCTCGAGCCGAGTAACTCAATTCGAGGCAAGACTTCGAAGTGACCGCATCGTATTGATGGCTCCCCGCTAGTGTTTGAAGTTCTTATTTTGTTACGGATATTTTTTAGATGTCTTTGTTAAGACCTCAGGGATTCGTTTGTATAGCGCACCCAAGCACTAGTTTTGCCGAAGTAAATGTTGATATGGGTCCGTTCCACTTGGTCGCTCATGCAGCGAGCCGACCAACTTTTTCATTCGAAAGAGAATCGAATTAATAAAAGTGTGACAATAATAGCATTTAAGAAGAAAATTAATGCACTTTATATGATTAATTCTAACTTCCTATACATAGATCTAGCACTTGACCGTCGGAGTTCTTTACCCCACTTAATTGCTTCAAAAAGAATAGCGACTTTCTTAAACCGAATAAAAATGTCGTGCTCTATTTAGATTTGCCCAATAATTAATTTGGAAGGCAAGTCTATTTTTTGATCGTGTCCCATTTAACTTTTGACGCGGCCCGACAAAAAGGGGAACTGGGCCGCACCCGACGGACAGTTGAAATACTTTTATCCTCCACCAACTCCAATGATTTATTTTAATCGTTGTCGTTATGTTATTTAAAGGAAGTAAATTCTCAACCGAATTCACTTTTAACGAAATCAACTCTTCCGTTAAATATTTACAAAAGTTTTTTTAATTCTCTAACTTGCTCAGAGTTACTTTTTACGCGGCCCGTCACAAAGGGGAAGCGGGCCTGAGCCTTTCAAATAGTTAAATAACTTTCCGTTCTACACAAACCAATAATCTGATTTAAACACTTCCTTTAATTTATTCAGACGAAACAACTTTCGAACGGATCGAAATTCACTCGTGGCTCAAATAACTACGGAAGTTATTTAAGTCTCTAACTTGTTCAAAGTTCCTTTTTACGCGGCCCGTCAAAAAGGGGAAGCGGGCCTGAGCCTTCGGTTGCATATTCAGTACAAATCCGCGCACAACGAAGTAAGTAATATACAAAACACATTTATTGAAGAAACATGGAATAGAATTACAAATCTCAATTACTCCAGAAACTGAACAATTTCACTCACTGATACCCGTGTTAATAAAATCATTCAATCCCAGAACAATTCGATTGCAAAACACAGTTCATAAAAAAGGGAAGAGGTTAATACCAGCTGCGTGCTATTTTTGGTGGAAGCAAAGTCGAGTGATCAGTTCGATCTTGCTTCTAAAATCCAAATTAACGAAACAGGCTGGCCACGAGGAAGCCGGCGGCCCGATGACTATTTCCCCTTCTCGCTAAATACATAAAAAAAAAAAGGTCATCCTAACCTATCTCTCCTATATAGTTGTCCAGTCCAATCTTTGGGAGTAAATCCAAGTTAATTTCAGTCCAGCGATCCTGCGTCTCACACAAAGATCTTAGGGACTTTGGAAAAAATCTTGAAACTCCTCCGGGCCTCTTCACGTATGAGCGCTCTTTTTGGGGGAAAAAGCCCTGAAGCTGCTCCTGCAGGACCTTTTATAGACCTCTCGGTCCCCCCCCTCCCCTTTCTTTTCTCCTGTACTTTCCCTATAGGGTAAGACTGCCCAGCTTTCTCACGCCTATAGAGGGACTGGCCAGCTTTCTCACGCCTATAGAGGGAACTGGCCAGTTTCCCCACGCTTGGTTATCTGTGGCCTTCAGCAGCTGTTTCCGCCCTGACCACGCAGTACTTTCCACCAAATGCACAGCTAGTGGTAAAACCTTTCACTTCCCCTTTTCTTCTCTTTCTGTTACATGAAAATAACTTTTTAAAAGATACGCTTCAATTAACTCTGAAATAAAAATCCAAACCCTTGACCTACTTTTCTAAACAATTTATGTCACGCCACTATTCTCATAGTGACGGGTCTCTTGATCGAATTGACAAATAATATTGCTTAAAGCGGTTACAGTATACATTTTTAGCCAAGCAAAGAAATCAAAAATAAAAATCACATTTGTGCTTCTCCAAACAATTTATGTCACGCCACTATTCTCATAGTGACGGGTCTCTTGATCAAATTGACAAATAATATTGCTTAAAGCGGTTACAGAATACATTTTTAGCCAAGCAAAGAAATCAAAAATAAAAATCACATTTGTGCTTCCCCAAACAATTTGTGTCACGCCACTATTCTCATAGTGACGGGTCTCTTGATCGAATTGACAAATAATATTGCTTAAAGCGGTTACAGAATACATTTTTAGCCAAGCAAAGAAAATAAAAATCACATTTGTGCTTCCATGCATGACTCACACTCTGACACCGTGCTACTCTTTTATTTCTATTTTACCATGATTAGCTTATTGGCTCCTCTTTTGGTCTCACGTTTTGGTCTGGCGCTATCTTTTGGACAAATTTGGAATTTCAGCTCTGCCAATTTATTCCTGTGAACAATCCATATTCTACCATTTGCACCATCTCTACCCCCATGTTACATGACACCCCCTCTTTGGAATGAAAACAGGTATAAATTATCTCTGCTCACCCCCGTCCCAAACACACGTGCACGAGCTAATTTGTTGAGCCCGTACATCCGTAGTTGGTCCGATCTCCCACTGTGAAAAGAACACCATTTGTGTCAAAATGGTAATTCGACACTGGTGGCATACCATGGCATCTAATACTTTGACTGGAAGCTTGTCCTCATTTCTCTGGGCAAATTCCAGCTCTCTTACATCGGTGGTCAGTACAGGTGGCATCATGAAGCCTACTCCCGACCACATAGTAGGCAACAGGTTGGGTGTCAAACAAATGACACAAGCTTCGTCGACCCATGTCCAGTGAAAATGTTCTGGTCCACCGGGTGTGCAACCCCGCTTGGCCAATCTCACCAGATTTAGGGCCCTTCCGGTCTGGATCCCATTTGGTGTTCTTCTTACGATGACCGCACCCTTGTGTGCGGCCATGCGCACGAAGGCCGGGATTGTTCTGTAGTCCGTTGCCATATGTTTTCTTTAAATTACTTCTTGGCTTGAATTGGGTCAGCCGATAACGGCTTCAGCTGTTCAACTCCTTGGATACCTTTCTTCCTCAGACGTACTGTGTTTTTATCCAACACTTCACTAACGATGTCCGAGCAGTCGTACTTGGCCTTCACTGCCGTGTTGCTGTTCAGGTCCCTCGACTTGATCCACACCTTCTGTCCAACGCTGAACCGACACTTCTCCTTATTCTGGGACGAGCCGTCTTGGGTTCTGCCCACTTCTTGTGACACAAAGAGTCGTTGGTTCAGTTCTTCGGACGGGGAGGGCCGGCTGCTTCTGCTCCTGCCGTTCAGGTCCGCAACCAAATCAAGTAGTTTAGTACTCCACTCTTTCCCGTTTGCATTTTTTCCCAACCAGGTTTTGACTAGACCAATACTTCTTTCAGCCACCCCGTTTGCTTGTGGCGTGTAAGGGGGCGAATCGACTCTGACTATTCCCCACCTACGACACCACTCGTCCACCTGGGCGTTTTTGAAATGAGTTCCATTGTCTGTTCTCAACTCTTTTGGGATTCCTAGCCACATGCACCCGTCTTCTAGTGTCTTGATCACGCTGTTTGCATTGGCTTTTCTTACTGCTTTCAGCCCGACGTGCCCTGACATCGAGTCAACCAGCACAACAAGGTATTTCTCACCCTTTGCGCCACTTATTCCCATGGGGCCAGCTACGTCCATACAAACCGAGCCCCACGGCACAGTACTCCTGATCGTCAATCCGTCCGTGCGTCGTCCTCTTCGCCCTGCGTTGTATTTGTTGCACGGATTACAATCCCGCAGAACCGCACGAATCATTCGGTCAGGGACCCAGAGTTCCAGCTTCTCTAACTCTTTCCGCGTAGGCAGTGGACCCGCGTGGCCTAGTGCTTCATGCACTGCCGACACGACTTGCCTCACGCTCTTGTCTGGGACCACTTTTCCGCGAGGGGTCTTGTCCCATTTTTCTGCTCCTACAACTATTATTCTTCTTTCCTGGACGTATCGATCAACTTCGTTATTCCCTCTCCAATGAGCTCCTTCTTTTACATGAGATTTCTGGTGAACCACATCCAGACTCAAATTTAGCCGTAACTCGGCCATTTTTTTCCACACTTCATAGTGGGCCACTAGTTTTCCTTTCGCGCCCTCAAAGCCATTCTCTTCCCAAATGGCTAGATCGAATTTGAGAGCTTGCGCGCAATAATGACTGTCAGTTATAAGTCTTACGCGTCCAGCGTGATTTTTTTCCGCTTCTAACAGTCCTTCTAGCACTGCCGTGGCCTCTCCTGCTTGCGCGCTGCCGGGTGTCTTTCCTTTGCGGCGGCAACGCTCCACTCCATTTTGCTTCAAAATAAAACCCCAGTGGGCATTCTGCTCTCCTTCCTTTTTTGACCCATCGGTGTAAAGAGTCCATTCATAGGGCTTCTCTTCATCCATACTCTTTTTGAGTATCGGCTTCTTTGTGGAGGTAGTAGTTGGTCCAATTTCCAAGTCGGGGTCTAGTAGGATGTCCTCCCATCTGCCCCATCGGATGTTGGTCGCTTTAGTGCTCTCGATTGTAGTCTTTCTTAGAAAACGATGCACGTTACTTCCCGTCTGGACTTTGATACCTTGTCCTTGGGCCAGGTCTTTTAAATTACTCCAGTACCTTGCCAACACTGCAAGTTCTTTCTCCTCCTGGGGGAATTTTTTCTCGACGCTGGACAGGGTGTAGGTCCACAAGGCCACCAAACCGGCACCTTCGTTGCTGACCGACACCATTGCATCATTTTCTTCGCACTGCACCTTTGCGACCAGTCTTACTGTCAAACTTCGTGGCTCCAGCCGCACGGCTTCTCGGACGGCTTGTTTCAAATTATTCAAGTTCTGATTGTCACTGTCTGACCACTGCCACTTTGTTGGTTTTTGGCCCTCCGGAGTTTTCTTCAAGCGGCTGTACAGTGGCCTTGCATGCTTCTGATAGTGAGGAACATGATCCCGCACATAATTGCACAGTCCAAGTATTCGCTGCAACTCTGTTTCTGATCTCGGGGGCGAGATCTGTTCGATTTTCTGTCGAAATCCTTCTGAGATTCCTAGGTTTTCAGTCACTTGAAATCCCAAGTAATCCACTTGGAATCGGGCTAGTTGGCATTTCTTGAGATTCAGCTTGAGGCCGGCAGCGGAGACTCGTTCCACCACTTTCTGCAGCAAGTCCAAATGTTCCTCCTCTTCGTCATTTGAAACAAACACATCATCGATGTACACCGTAACATCCAAACCACTCAAAACTTGTAAAACCGCTGATTGAAACACATTTGGGGAGTTTTTGTATCCTTGTGGCAATCTTTGCCACACGTATGATTTCCCTTTGTGCGTGAATGCTGTTTTTCCTTGTGATGTTTTGGCCAGTCGTAGTGAAAAGAACCCGTTTGCTAAATCAATGCATGATTTGTATTTCTTCACTCTTAAAGTCTTTAGGGATGCCTGGGGATTTATGAGGCTCGCTCGATTAGCCACCGTCTGGCGGCTAAGAGCTTTAAAGTTTATAACTGGCCTCCATCCTCCCCCGGACGCCTCTGGTTTTTTCACTGCCTGAATTGGGCTGTTGGTCACTGGATTTGATTCTTCCCGAATGATGCCAAGCTGTAGGAGTTCCTTTACGATTGTTTCCATTTCAGCCACTGCTTCGGGATTCAAGGGATATTGTCTCACCGGTGGATGCACTCCTTCTTCAATTGTGTGGATGTATTTTGATCCAAGGTCACCACAGTCGTTCTTGAAATGCGCCACAGCTGCCTTCTCCAATATAGCGGTCAGTTTCTGCTTCCCATCTGGAGACAGGTCGCTGTTTTGGACCAATTGGACCCGGACGGAATCCACATCCACAGATTTGTACCACCCATTCAGTGGTATGGTTTTAGTTGGACCCACTCGGACTGTTTTTGCTTTGATGTTTTCCAACCTTGCTTTTACTGGCTGACGCTGATGTGCTGTTTTTTTCAGATCTTCGGCGTCTCTCAATGTCAGTAAATTGTGGGGCCCTTTCACCCAAACGATTCTTTTCCAGACTCCAATCGGCATGTTGGTCACTGATCCATCTGCCATCATAACAGTTAGGTGTCCTATCACTTTCAAGGCTTTGCGGGTCATCGACACCTCGGCTCCGGTATCTACCAAATATGGAGCTCCATCAATATCAGTGTAGAGATTGTCTCCCTCTCTGTACACGCCTGACAGGGTGACCCGCGCCTCGTTTTCACTTATTTTCTGGGCCCAGCAGGGGCCGCAGCCTTGCGAGCCTCTGCCAGGGCCTTCCTTTCTTCTGGTGACATTTTGTCATACACATCTTTTGCCACATAACCAGTTGAGTTCACTTTACCATAAAGTGGTTTGGGATTATCTTGGGTGTTTTGTCTCTGATTATCATTAAATTTTTGCCCCTTCCCATAAGTTGGCCGTGGTGGTGGTTTCCGACCTGCTTGTGCATCTTCTGTGCGAGTGCGAGTGCTGCCCGATGGATTCGGCTTTTGTCTCTCCATGTAGTGTTTTGTTACTCTGTCCCATTTCTTTATGGATTCTTCGATTCGTGCCAGAGTTGCCTCCGCACCCAGCTTCACAAAAGTGGTGTCCTTGTCCTCGGTTACTGCTCTCAATACTCGCACGTATCTGTTTGGGCTTATCACTTGCTTCAACTTATGCCACACATTCAGCAAGGTGAGACCCTGTTTTAATGCTTCTTTAGCTCTGGTTATATGTGCATCTTCGTCATCTTCTTCATCATCCACCCACCTCTGGTAGGCTTCCTGGGCTGTCTCATCCCTTCCAATGGGCTCGGCTGTAATATATTGTAGCCACAACTTCTTTGACAACTCTCCGCCCGGACCGTCTTTGATTACTGGCCAGGTTGCCAATAAATATTCTTTGACGCTTTCCTTTTGGTACTTTACGGGCACCATTCCTTTTAAAGTTTTAAAGGCTCGTGTCTCTCTTTCCAGGTCATTTCCGGGCATCCCTGTATTTTCCAAATAAGTCACTCCCAGTTGCGTGGTGCTCGGCTGAGCTTGTTGGGTGAAGTTTCCAATTGTGTTGGTTTGTGTGGACATTGCGGGATTAACAGTGTGTGTGTCCAAATCTTCACACGCTCTCAGTTCTGCTTGAGCGGCATCATACACACCCTGCTTCATCCTCCGCAACAATACGTCATACATTACAAAGCCTTCCCTAAAATTTTTTGTCAAATCTGTGTAACTTACTAGGGTGTGGTAGGCTGGTGTGTTCACATTCATTGCCTCCCTGTAAGTTAGTTTCACCGGGACGTCTAAATTTCTTTCTATTTTTTCCCCACCAGGCCGGCGGGAAAGGGTATTCTTTCTGTTTGACTTCTGGGATGTAGGTTTTCCTTCCATCCTTGGTTTCCACCCATCCTAATTGAACTTCCCTTGCCAGCCTTTCCGAAGCCTGGAAGATGCTTAGCACTGGCTGTTGCTTCTTGGCTCCTTTCCGGGTTGCTCCTAGCACAACTCTCGGTGGGGGGTCATTAGGATCAGGAGGGCCCACTGCCGACATCACCGAAGCCTGATTTTCCTCTTCGGAGACCACGTCATCACTTGAGGTGGCCGCCTCCCTGCCTTCTCCCTCTCCATCATTATCACCCTCTTCCTCGTTGGATGTATGAGCATGTTCAGTGGCCCCAACTTCAGTGTTCCTCGATCCTATTTGTTGACGTGGGCCCTGAACCGTGGAGGGTCTATTTTTGGGAGTAGACGTCAGGCGTGCTCGGTAAGAGGTACCAGCCACTTTTCGGTTTGATTTTAAAACCACTCTCTTCTCTCTGGCCATTCTTCTCCCTCTTTCCTGAGGTGGTTTCTCTGGAGCCGGGACCTCGGTTGGTGCCGGATCCGGCCCCCCTGGTTTAGTTATCTCTGGGTTGATTTCGTTGGCCACGGTCTCGTCCTCATCCCCTGCCGTTGGGGATGGTGTCCTTGACCGTACGGTCCTCACTTGCAATACTGGGGTAAAACTTGAGGCTGCCCCTTTTTCCTCTTCTGTTCGAATTACTCTGACCGATGGATGGGGCAGGACTGTCACCTTCTGTTGTGTTTGCTGTTCCATTTTCTGCTCTTTCCGAGCCACCAGTAGCGCTTGGTCATATGTGGCTTCCAGAGCTACTAATTCCCTCTCTCTTCTTTGAGAGGCTGATATTGCCAACACAAACTCCAGCCCTTCCACCGCTGTGATCGGGGTGGCTATCTGCAGCTTATAAGCCCCTGCAATTGCTGTTTCTGCAATTTTCCATGACATCCGTCCAGATCTGACGCCATTCACTTCCGTAACTATTCTTCTGGCTCCCCTCTCGATGGCAGCATCCACCGCTTTCTCCAGAATTTTTGTCATCATCTTCAGGTAGTCCTGCTGGTCCAGGTCTGCACTCCACTTCTGCACGACGGCATGTATTATCATGTGGTATTTTGATCTTCCCCCACTTGTGAAGATGAAGGTAAGATCCTCCGGGTCATGTTCCATTTGTCGTCTTGCATCTTGTAGGTCCTCAATATATTTCTCACCGGCCATCAACCTCAACCGTGAATCAAAGGTCTGGTTCCAGGCACGGAATTTGTCGTTGGTGAAAACAATGAGGGCGTCTCCTGTCAGTGACCAAATATCTCCGACAAACTGGCACATCAACACTCCGTTGCCCACAATCACTTTCTTGGTTGATTCTTCCGGCAAAGACGGTAGGGGGTCTTTTCTAATAAGGGGATTGAGCTTCGGTGCAAAGGCGCCTCCGCGCCTGGTGTCCTTGGCCTCCCATACCTCCTCTGTGTCTCTGCTCGTGCCCAGCCCTTCTTCCTCGTTAGGCACTTCCTCTTCTTCTTCACTGGAGAATACCGGTTGATTCGTCTTTTTCTCCAAAATACTTCTCATCCTCGCCAGGTGCTGCATGCACTCGTAATAGCGAGGCACTGCCTGCACTTCTCCAGGTAATGGAGTTGCAAGCTCGCTCTGGATGCCAGATTCGTTGGTCAGCATTTTCACTATTGAGTCCAGATCTGTGCTTGTGCTTATTATTTTTATCATATTACATTCCTCCACCATTTTTGCCCCCCATTCACACCAGTCAGGTGCTTCTCTTCGAGTGTAGCCCCTTTCAGGGTGGGCTGACACTATTATTGAGAGTCCATCTTCTCCTGGCTGCTCGGCAAAAAATCTTCCATCTTTCTCGATGGCTTCTTTCATCCGCGTCGAGAGGCATTCCGCCTCTATCGACGGGTTAGATCCCACTATGTATTCAGTCCATTTCTGAGGCCACTTCTCCAAGCCTCCTCCATACAATATTACACATGCTGGTTCTTCATGTCGTCTCAAAGGGTCCGGATTAGACCCCTCCTTTCTGGTTCCTTCCATAGGATTACCAGGTTCGAGGTCCAGTCCTCTTCCACTGCTAGCCATCTTTTCAATGAATAGCAGTTTTTCCAGTTGTAGGGTCGAGCTGTCTCCTTTCGAAGCCTTTCCGTGTGCACTCGGAACAGGGTCGATTCAGCTCTTAGTTACTCAGCGGCGCCCTTTGCGTCGCCTCTACTCAGAACACCAATATAAGAACTCTTGCCTCACTTATTGATGCTCTCAACGGTGGGATGCACGTTTTTTCTTTTTCTTCTTTTCCCACCAGGTTCTTTTACTGACAGGAAATCCTAACAAGGGTATACTCAAAAGCAAATTGTAATTCAAACGTTATTGTAGCGAACAGGAACTGACGACTAATCATCAGTCCTAAACCACTCAGCCCTACAATTCTTGGGAACCTGTAAGTCACAGAGGGTCACCAACAGTTAAGAATCATGAACCATACAAGCCTTAGAAGAATCGTCTTGGCCGTCTACTACTCCTGGTGAGCTTCAATTGTAGTCCTCAACAAGCGGAAAAAGGGAAAGGGCGGAAAGAGGGAAAATCCATCTGTGAGTTCAGCGGGCAGAAGTCCGTAATCCTTTGATGCGTCCGGGAACAAAACATTTTTGTAATCCACAATGTGCCTTGGAACAAAAAATTTGTAATCCACAAAAGGAATTCAGCAACAAAAATCTTGTAATCCACAGTGTGTCCAGGAACAAAAAAATTTTTGTAATCCACAAAAGGAATTTAGCAACAAAAATCTTGTAATCCACAGTGTGTCCAGGAACAAAAAAAAAATTTGTAATCCACAATGTGTCTTGGAACAAAAAAATTTGTAATCCACAAAAGGAATTCAGCAACAAAAATCTTGTAATCCACAGTGTGTCCAGGAACAAAAAAAAAAATTTGTAATCCACAATGTGTCTTGGAACAAAAAATTTGTAATCCACAAAAGGAATTCAGCAACAAGAATCTTGTAATCCACAGTGTGTCCAGGAACAAAAAAAATTTTTGTAATCCACAATGTGTCTTGGAACAAAAAATTTGTAATCCACAAAAGGAATTCAGCAACAAAAATCTTGTAATCCACAGTGTGTCCAGGAACAAAAAAAATTTTTGTAATCCACAATGTGTCTTGGAACAAAAAATTTGTAATCCACAAAAGGAATTCAGCAACAAAAATCTTGTAAGGGGGAAATTAGTATATATTATATAATGAAATTAAGAAAGAAAAAGGGAAAAAGAAGAGGGGAGAAAAGCCTTCTTTTCTTTCTTTTTTTATCTTTCAAAATAAAAAGCCCTCTCTTCTGTCGGTCTCCTAATTGTCTGCCTCCTCCTCGGCTTTGGTTTTGGCATGAAATCTAAAACATTCGCAGGCTCCTCGTCAACTGGTTCATCTTCTGTATTTATACCCAATATCCGTGCCCATGTACCGGCCCCTCTTTCTTTTGCAAGTTCTGCCGCATACTCTGCGTATACTACAAACATTACTTTCAGCACCCCATACAAGTACAAGCTGTGGAGGAACTCCTCCTTACTCATGCCTAAAGTAATGTGCTGAGGGGCTACGGTCACCGTTTACTATGACACAATACAGTTCTAATCCTCCCGTGCTATCAAGGTTCTTTTCTAGGAAACTCTATTCCTTAAAGAGACTGTACTTATGTCACTCAAGGCCGTTCTGACATTTATTTGTATCAGTGAGTGGAATTAAAACAGCTTCTGGGAAGAAAAAACTGGAAAACTCCACACAGGTTCGTTTTGGAGCTGTGAGCAAAACAAAAAAAAAATGTTCTTCTATTTTCTTATTTTTATTTTTTCTAAACTTTTAATCACAACCCCCCTCCTACTCGTTGGGCGCCAAAATGTCAAACGCACCTCTTGCATTAAGGTGCCCCCGGCTTCCCGGTAACGGGTTTGTTTTAGCCGGGTTCGGAGATTCGTCCGTAATCTAACCACCCGAGTTAAATTAACTCCACCGGAATCAATCTAATTTCTGTACGACGCCAATCCCTCTCAAGTCACCCGAAGCTCGAGCCGAGTAACTCAATTCGAGGCAAGACTTCGAAGTGACCGCATCGTATTGATGGCTCCCCGCTAGTGTTTGAAGTTCTTATTTTGTTACGGATATTTTTTAGATGTCTTTGTTAAGACCTCAGGGATTCGTTTGTATAGCGCACCCAAGCACTAGTTTTGCCGAAGTAAATGTTGATATGGGTCCGTTCCACTTGGTCGCTCATGCAGCGAGCCGACCAACTTTTTCATTCGAAAGAGAATCGAATTAATAAAAGTGTGACAATAATAGCATTTAAGAAGAAAATTAATGCACTTTATATGATTAATTCTAACTTCCTATACATAGATCTAGCACTTGACCGTCGGAGTTCTTTACCCCACTTAATTGCTTCAAAAAGAATAGCGACTTTCTTAAACCGAATAAAAATGTCGTGCTCTATTTAGATTTGCCCAATAATTAATTTGGAAGGCAAGTCTATTTTTTGATCGTGTCCCATTTAACTTTTGACGCGGCCCGACAAAAAGGGGAACTGGGCCGCACCCGACGGACAGTTGAAATACTTTTATCCTCCACCAACTCCAATGATTTATTTTAATCGTTGTCGTTATGTTATTTAAAGGAAGTAAATTCTCAACCGAATTCACTTTTAACGAAATCAACTCTTCCGTTAAATATTTACAAAAGTTTTTTTAATTCTCTAACTTGCTCAGAGTTACTTTTTACGCGGCCCGTCACAAAGGGGAAGCGGGCCTGAGCCTTTCAAATAGTTAAATAACTTTCCGTTCTACACAAACCAATAATCTGATTTAAACACTTCCTTTAATTTATTCAGACGAAACAACTTTCGAACGGATCGAAATTCACTCGTGGCTCAAATAACTACGGAAGTTATTTAAGTCTCTAACTTGTTCAAAGTTCCTTTTTACGCGGCCCGTCAAAAAGGGGAAGCGGGCCTGAGCCTTCGGTTGCATATTCAGTACAAATCCGCGCACAACGAAGTAAGTAATATACAAAACACATTTATTGAAGAAACATGGAATAGAATTACAAATCTCAATTACTCCAGAAACTGAACAATTTCACTCACTGATACCCGTGTTAATAAAATCATTCAATCCCAGAACAATTCGATTGCAAAACACAGTTCATAAAAAAGGGAAGAGGTTAATACCAGGTGCGTGCTATTTTTGGTGGAAGCAAAGTTGAGTGATCAGTTCGATCTTGCTTCTAAAATCCAAATTAAAGAAACAGGCTGGCCACGAGGAAGCAGGCGGCCCGATGACTATTTCCCCTTCTCGCTAAATACATAAAAAAAAAAAAGGTCATCCTCACATAAAAAAAAAAAAGGTCATCCTCACCTATCTCTCCTATATAGTTGTCCAGTCCAATCTTTGGGAGTAAATCCAAGTTAATTTCAGTCCAGCGATCCTGCGTCTCACACAAAGATCTTAGGGACTTTGGAAAAAATCTTGAAACTCCTCCGGGCCTCTTCACGTATGAGCGCTCTTTTTGGGGGAAAAAGCCCTGAAGCTGCTCCTGCAGGACCTTTTATAGACCTCTCGGTCCCCCCCCTCCCCTTTCTTTTCTCCTGTACTTTCCCTATAGGGTAAGACTGCCCAGTTTTCCCACGCCTATAGAAGGGACTGGCCAGCTTTCTCACGCCTATAGAGGGAACTGGCCAGTTTCCCCACGCTTGGTTATCTGTGGCCTTCAGCAGCTGTTTCCGCCCTGACCACGCAGTACTTTCCACCAAATGCACAGCTAGTGGCAAAACCTTTCACTTCCCCTTTTCTTCTCTTTCTCCTACATGAAAATAACTTTTTAAAGTTACGCTTCAATTCACTCTGAAATAAAAATCCAAACCCTTGACCTACTTTTCTAAACAATTTATGTCACGCCACTATTCTCATAGTGACGGGTCTCTTGATCGAATTGACAAATAATATTGCTTAAAGCGGTTACAGTATACATTTTTAGCCAAGCAAAGAAATCAAAAATAAAAATCACATTTGTGCTTCTCCAAACAATTTATGTCACGCCACTATTCTCATAGTGACGGGTCTCTTGATCGAATTGACAAATAATATTGCTTAAAGCGGTTACAGAATACATTTTTAGCCAAGCAAAGAAATCAAAAATAAAAATCACATTTGTGCTTCCCCAAACAATTTATGTCACGCCACTATTCTCATAGTGACGGGTCTCTTGATCGAATTGACAAATAATATTGCTTAAAGCGGTTACAGAATACATTTTTAGCCAAGCAAAGAAAATAAAAATCACATTTGTGCTTCCATGCATGACTCACACTCTGACACCGTGCTACTCTTTTATTTCTATTTTACCATGATTAGCTTATTGGCTCCTCTTTTGGTCTCACGTTTTGGTCTGGCGCCATCTTTTGGACAAATTTGGAATTTCAGCTCTGCCAATTTATTCCTGTGAACAATCCATATTCTACCATTTGCACCATCTCTACCCCCATGTTACATGACAACCCTCATGACCCTGTCTGGGGTGCGAACGTTCCAGATGACCATAAAGTATGGTCCGTCGGAGATACATAGTTAGTTACAATAAGATAAATGCAGAAAACAAATAAATGCAGAAAAAACAATATTCTTTCCCTTCACATTTATGTAATTGGATATAAACCATATGTATTGCCTGAAACGGATACAATAGAGTCGGGAACTTTCCTCTTTGAGGTCTTAAATTGCCTCGTGAAAAAGCTGCAAAACCGTATGTCGTATAAACAGCTTCAACTTGTTTCACCATACCCCCCCCGTCGAGACATGGGTGACCCCACGACTCGAAAAAGCAGCCCATTTGAACAAGTCACGAGGCAAGACAGGTTTGCCCAAAGGTCACACAAAAAGACCATCAGTGATTTTAGTTGCACCCCGTGCTCCCCAAGAGAGTCGTCCACGGGAGGGGCTCTGAGACTGCATGTCAAGCAACACATCAGGGGAGATATGTGACATCGAATCACGATCAGTGAGAGACGAGAGGACATGAAGCAGGCCTTCTGCAGCGGCCGCAGCGGATTTGTCAGCAAAAGCATTACCAAGAGAAACAGGACCAGATCTTGCAGTGTGAGCAGCACATTTGCAAACCGCCACCTTTAAAGGCAGCCGGACAGCGTCCAAACGTAGAGTTAGTAATGTGGAATGGGTGACGGGCTTCCCTGTAGAAGTTGTCATGCCACGGTTGCTCCACTGCTGAGCAAAAACGTGCACTGAAGCAAAAGCATACTGACTATCAGTCCAGATAGTGACGGACTTGTTTGCAAACAATTTGCAGGCCCCAGTCAAAGCAATGAGCTCAGCGGCCTGTGCAGACATATTGGATGGCAGTTTAGCAGCCTCCAAAACCATGTCGGCAGTAACAATGGCATACCCAGTAAGGGTCACACCAGATTCATTTTTCGTAGAAGACCCATCAACAAAAACCACATGACCATCTGGCAGAGGCGTATCTTCCAAATCAGGCCGAGCCTTCGCAATCTGTTGGGCAGCATCGACACAATCATGGAATCCGCCGTCCTCAGGAAGGGGAATGAGAGTGGCAGGATTGAGTGTTGTGCATCTTTCAACGGTCAGATGCAGCTGAGACAGCAACGTAGCCATGCAAGAAAGATGACGTGCAGGCGACAGAAAAGTCACTCACTCACTCACTCACTCACTCACTCACTCACTCACTCACTCACTCACTCACTCACTCACTCACTCACTCACTCACTCACTCACTCTGACAATCAATTAATCAATCATCCAATCAATCAATCACACAGGTGTTAACTAATTTGTAATTATATTGCAAGCAATTCCTAATCCTACTTTACCTTTGTATAAGGCACAGGTGTCAAAATGTGCTTCATATTCATGTCATTACTCGAATTGCAAATTATCTTCCCTCTTAATAATGTTGTAAGTTTAAATATTAGACCAGTTCGTAGTTGTCTGATTTGAAAGCGAGTTACTCGTCAGCTCGTTTTGCAACTCCCACAATATGAGGCGCTCACACACCTACTCGGGTATACCAGTCATACCAGCCCTCCAAAAGAAGCCATGACTACACCGCGGCCCGCGAACAAATTAGTTTGACACCCCTGGCACAAGGGATAGCCTTCTCATTAATCAATCGCGTATCTTAAATCATGCTTTTCCTCCTTTGAAGCGACCATGTACTTCAAACCCAAACGGCACCATTTTATAGGGAAAAAATTTGTCGAATTTATTCGTTGTCGACATAATACTGGTCGCAAATTTGCATGTAGAGCATTTTTGAGTTGTTGATCATAGACATAAGTTGAACACTCTTTCTGGTCTGTGTCTAAAGTCTTCAAACAACTTATCTTGTTTTTGTTTAGTTCGGCCAATGTCTGTGTAATTTGCTCTACGTTGGAATTTTATTTTTATCCTGCCCAACAGTTGGTCAATTTGTATTTGTAATGGCACCCTGTTATATCCCAATGGACGGCCCTGGAGATCAAAAGGACACCAGGTGCCTTTAACGCCTGCCGAATGTTTGGTTAAGGATGCCATGACAACCTGTTGTACTTCATCACCTCTCAAATTATAGGAAGCAATGAGTTGTTTAATTCGGGGTACAAAGACGGAAAGGATGGTTCGCTTTGCCGTGCCACAACATCTGTCTTTGTAATTTGATCATTTTTCTCATCTTCATTCATCACATTCTTAGCTGCGATTCTTAAGCGAGCTCGCGCTGACACTGTGTCATCATCTTCCTGTCAGTGCAACAGCAAGTTCTTTTTTATCTTTTCTTCGTCTTCCTTATCTTTCAATTTTCCTCTCATCTGGGAAAATGAGAATGTAATTTGCTTTTTTGCGTCTTGCAAAATTGCTATATCCTTACTGCACCGAGATAAACTGTTAAACATATCTTTAAACAAAAACAATCTATGCTCCTGCAGAGACTCTTCAAAATGGGACCCAAATGTCAGATTACAAATCAAACCTCCTCCTTCACTCTCACATTTTTTGATAGAACAGTCTACTTAGCTAGACACTGTCATATCATACTAAATAATGGCCCGCAAATTAAATATAGCGTTGTTGCTGTGGTCCCTCAAAACATGTGACTAGAATTCGGACAATTACTAACCCCCATCAATTGATAAATTATCTCCTCACTAAAGTCCTAGCCTATTAACCTATCTGCATCAAGAAGACATTTGCAATGCAGGGGATTAGAGAATAATAATAACACCAATGATTTCTAATCATTAACCTAATTTTATCCAGTTCTACAATGTATGTTTTCTCTTACTCCCACATTTTTATGAGGGTTGGGCACTCTCCTCGTCGGATGAGTTTCTGCCCACAACCGTCATATTATTCTATAATTTCTAATTTTTACATTTAACAATGCAAATCTGATAAACCATTGTCTAGCACACCGTTTTCGTGCACCAATTTAACGCAATTCCAACCTTTATAACGAACTGATACACAAAGACAAACATACACAGAAACAAACACACGGGCCCACAACATAGACATGACAATCTTCCCAGCTGATAACAAGGGTGGGGGGAGCAACTGAAGTGCGGAGAGCCTCGCCACCGCATTTTAATTCATGTCGGGGTAGCGGCTTTTGTTTGCTATTTGATTTTCCCATGGTTTATTTCTCTAAATTTCGGAGTTGGCAATTCGAATGGCACCTACAGTGTCCTAAAGCCAATTTAATTCACAGAACAGTGGTTAAATGTCTCCTTTCCTCTACTCTCACAAAACCACTGTTTACATAAAGGAGAGCTCAAATGAGATCACTCTCAGTCAAACCATACACACACTCACACAATGCGCATTCTTATCATCTCACAGGCAAGCAGGGGAGTCCGCCCTCCCGTGGAACTTAACAAAATCTAAACTCTTCAACCTTCCTATTGTGTAAGAAAAACCCTATTTTTGCTTTTTCCCCAAAGCCAATATAAAACCTATCTTTTCACGGATAAAGAAGCCAAACCAGCTAAACCAGAGTTAAGAAAACACCACAGATGGCAGCAGAAAGCTAACACTAACACATTAGGAAGGTTAATTAGGAGGCCCACGACACCTCAGCGGAATTTAACTGCTCCAAATTACCTGTACTTCTCTAGAAAACAGATGGGTCCGCTTTCCCATGGAATTTAACTGACTTATCAGTCAGGGGACTCCAACATCCCAGCGGAATTTACTGTTTCTAATTGCACTTGATAGGGTCTAGAATTGTCAAGGTTTTAAGTGACCTCTTGTCACTGCACTTTCATTACTTCAACAGAATCAAGATCCGTACTCACAGTCTGCTGGGCCTTCTCTTCGGATGATCTCGTCAACCACTCCGGCGTCCAGCCAACTGATCGAGTCAGCCCCGTGAAAAGGGTTTCCTCAATATGCCTTGGCCAAGGACTTGTCCTGCGTCGAAAAGTCGGCCGGAACCAGAAATAGTCCTATTGAGATCCCGGAACGAGCCCCCAAAAATCTGTTAAGTTCAGATTCAGCAAAAGGATCAGCAGACAAAACCAGTGAGACAGAATGTTGAGTCTTTTCTCGCGAGGAGTGCAAACAGACTTACATCAATCCAAAATACACTAAAGGTCTTGTTTACACTCCTCTCTTTTTATTTAGGAATGCCCTACCTACAATGTGAGACTAGCCCCTGATAGGTGGGGGGGAAAGTGTGGGCTTTGTCTCAGGAGTGAAGAAACGAGATTCTATGTGAAACTAGAAGTCGCGGACAGGATCCCACGAGAAACGAAAAGTGAATGTTATGGGAAACAAAGTAGTCATGTGAAAAGAGTGCATAGACAAAATGACATGTGCAGACATCAACAACTTTCTTGGATTCCCAGATGTGTAGAAGGTCAGGAAACTCCAGACAGCATCGTTTGACTTGTTGTGGACTGGGTGATGTCTGCAAGAAGAAACAGCAAGCATTCTGCGCAATAACTTTATTAATAAGTACGCATTAGGGAACGCATGATAACATATATATACAATTTATCTAACATTGTCCTTGCGCTCTTTCCTCAGATTGGGGTTGGGAAACTATCACTCTTCATCGAGACACTGAACTATCGTTTTCAATCCTTTGTGAATCTCTCACTGCAAGTCAACGATGGACAAAATAGAGAGATTCAGGCTATTAGACTGATGGTCTTGCAAAACAGGATGGTTCTGGACTTGTTGACGGCAGCACAAGGTGGTGTGTGCCACATCATTGGGACTTCCTGTTGCACATACATACCAGGAGAAAATGACACCCACATAAACGACGCCATGAATTCGCTGAAGAGCTTACAGCAGGCCATGTCTAAGGACAAGGTCCCACATCAGTTTGATTTCTTTTCATGGCTATTCTCTGGCAACTGGTGGCAACTGCTGTTGAAATTGCTGTCTCCTGTACTTGTTGTGCTGGTGGTGTTGTGCTTGTTTACGACCTGCGTTATCCCATGTTTGAAGTCTGCTGTGTCGAAGTTTGTGTCCTCTACTGTAGCCCAGGTTCATATACAACTTCTTAGAGATGACGGATGTGATGACGATAATGAAACGTGGATTGCGTAGATGCTGTTCTGTTGAGCATGTTTTACAGAAACTTGATGATTTGACCATCGAAAATGCTTCGCAAGTGATGGATACAATGATGTACTGTTTCTGTGTTTTTCTTTTTATTTTTTTTATTATTGATAGCATTCTGGTCGCCTGTGGCAACGGGGCCGTGTAACAATTTTCCTGCTAATAACATCTGGCCAGCAGGTTTTTCGCTTACACAATAAGTTTGATTTGGGGTATTGAGGTAATGCCTCATCTTCACTGGAAAGTGTTGCTATCATTGTTTGTTGTTTTTATTTTTACCATTCTGCTTTCTTCATTATATATGTTTTTTTTTACTTGTCTTTGTTGTTTGGGGTGGCATAATCATATGATAAATCAGGAGGGAGATGTTAGGGTTTTCCAGGTTATCTTTATCATAGGATTATGTTGGAATGCAACAGGTAATAAATACCTTACCTTGTCCTCCTTATCACAAGGTCGTAAAACATCCCCTGACATGTTTAGACTAGAGGACAAGGGCTTTAGCCAGTTTACCCAAACCCCCACTCTGTTTCTCTTAATAAATATTCCATCGCAGGAACGAGGGTTCAGACTTCATTCTGGAGTGAGTGAACTCTCCACCTGCAGGTGTCTAAAAGAACTTGCTTGTCTCCCGTGTGGTTCTTGCAAAATATTGTTTGAGTGAGCAAATCTATAACAATGGATACAATGATGTACTGTTTCTGTGTTTTTCTTTTTCTTTTTTTTATTATTGATAGCATTCTGGTCGCCTGTGGCAACGGGGCCGTGTAAGAATTTTCCTGCTAATAACATCTGGCCAGCAGGTTTTTCGCTTACACAATAGGTTTGATTTGGGGTATTGAGGTAATGCCTCATCTTCACTGGAAAGTGTTGCTATCATTGTTTGTTGTTTTTATTTTTACCATTCTGCTTTCTTCATTATACATATATGTGTTTTTTTTTACTTGTCTTTGTTGTTTGGGGTAGCGTAATCATATGATAAATCAGGAGGGAGATGTTAGGGTTTTCCAGGTTATCTTTATCATAGGATTATGTTGGAATGCAACAGGTAATAAATACCTTACCTTGTCCTCCTTATCACAAGGTCGTAAAACATCCCCTGACATGTTTAGACTAGAGGACAAGGGCTTTAGCCAGTTTACCCAAACCCCCACTCTGTTTCTCTTAATAAATATCCCATCGCAGGAACGAGGGTTCAGACTTCATTCTGGAGTGAGTGAACTCTCCACCTGCAGGTGTCTAAAAGAACTTGCTTGTCTCCCGTGTGGTTCTTGCAAAATATTGTTTGAGTGAGCAAATCTCTAACAGATTATATGCTAAAACGTCTGCTATACAGTTACCAATAGGAGATTCTATCAAAAGAAGCTACATGAGAGATGGATTAGAATCCATTTGTCTGTGTGTTCTGTGTGTGTGTGTGTGTGTGTGTGTGTGTGTGTGTGTGTGTGTGTGTGTGTTCACACCCTGTGTGGGTGCGAGCGTGTGAGGAGAAAGAAGGCATGGGTAAGACAATCTCTTTTAAACCAGGAGGCAATAAATGGGAACGCCCCTGTCATAAATAGTTTTTGGTTAAAGGAAATCATTAGGAAGTGTTCAAACTCTTCCCGCAAACACTCCTATTTGCCAGTTAAATGGGCACGACAATTGACTACGAGAGTTGCAAACAACAGATAAAGAACAGTCCTTGGCAGATTATATGATCAGGATGCTCAAACTGTGTCAAAGACAAATTTACTGCTGCCTGATCTTTCCTCCTCACAGGTCGACAACCCCATCAATCCAGGAGACTGGGTCTACATCGAGGTCATCAAAAGAAGGAACTGGGCCAGCCACGACGGGAGGGACCATTCCAAGTCTTGCTGACTACACATGTTGCATCCAAGGTTGCAGGACCCACAAATGCATTGACGACGACTGCTCTCCAGGAGGAAACTGGATGGGAGCTTTGGACATCACCGCTGTGTGCCAGGATGAGAGAGCCGTTTTCAAGGTGTAAGGGCTCTCCAACCAACATGGCCACACCATCGAACGGAACATACTTCATACAGAATGGCTGGTGGCTTTGTGGTCACAAGGTTTATCCGATGCTGCCCGCCAACTGGACACGAGCGTGTGCGCCAGTGTGTGTGACGGAACACACCTACAGACTAGAACATCATCAGCTGACGAAAACACGAGCACATATACAACTTCTTAGACGTGACAGATGTGATAATGATAATGAGACGTGGATTGCGTAGATGCTGTTCTGTTGAGCATGTTTTACAGAAACTTGATGATTTGGCCATCGAAAATGCTTCGCAAGTGATGGATACAATGATGTACTGTTTCTGTGTTTTTCTTTTTATTTTTTTTATTATTGATAGCATTCTGGTCGCCTGTGGCAACGGGGCCGTGTAATAATTTTCCTGCTAATAACATCTGGCCAGCAGGTTTTTCGCTTACACAATAAGTTTGATTTGGGGTATTGAGGTAATGCCTCATCTTCACTGGAAAGTGTTGCTATCATTGTTTGTTGTTTGGGGTGGCATAATCATATGATAAATCAGGAGGGAGATGTTAGGGTTTTCAGGTTAGTTTGATCCTATGATTATGTTGGAATGTAACCTGTAATAATTAAACTCGCTTGTCCTGTCTTAACAAAAGTAGTAGAACAAAGTGCTAAGATCTTTTGAACTGATTGACGAGCTGCAGAGGAAGCAATCAAAGTTGTTTTGTTCACACAACATCGTGAAGGACCCCCTGCTGTGCTTTGATCAGCCAGGGGCTTCGGCCATTTGTCTACTCTGACCCCCACTCTCAACCCCCACTCTGTTTCTCTTAATAAATATCCCCTCGCAGGAACGAGGGTTCAGACTTCATTCGTTGAACGAGTGAACTCTCCACCTGCAGGTGTCTAAAAAGGACTTGCTTGTCTCCCTCGTGGTTCTTGCAAAATAAGTTGGAGTGAGCAAATCTCTAACATTTTACACCTCCCATCTCACCCACAACGCAACCTCGATTGCGAGAGATGTGAGTCACCCGGCTCACTCTTTGTTTGAGCTTCTGCCCTCTGGGAAGAGGTACAGGAGCCTGCGCTCCCGCACCACCAGACTCGCCAACAGCTTCTTTCTCCAGGCTGTTCGGGCCCTGAACTCGCTACCCCCTTCTGTGTAGCGTGCGGCACTGTTGCGCTATTTTCTGGAATGTCTGCTGTACGCGCACTTGCTCCTTTTTTTTTTTTTTGCTCCTCTTATTTATTTATTTGTTGTTATTTATTCATTATTTATTCAGCACGCTTTTGTTATACTTGTTTACTTGTTGGTTTGTTGTGGGCCATGTCTTGTCACCGTGGGATAGAGGGGAACAAAATTTCGGTTTCTTTGAGTGTCTTTGGCATGTGGAGAAATTGACAATAAAGCTGACTTTGACTTTGACTATAAACCGCGCCGGATTATAAACTGCACCAGCTAAAATTCAGGGATATTTCAGTTTTTTTCTTACATAAGCCGCACTGGACTATAAGCCGCACGTGCACACGAGTTTTTTACAAAGAAAGACAGTACATAGAAAGCCTTTTTAACGTTTTAATAACATACTTGAACATGTCTTTCTAAACCTTGCCTGTGACGCAGCAGTAGTACCGCAGCAACGCGGAAGTGTGCACGCGAGTTATTAGCAAAGAAAGACTGGACACAGAAAGTTTTTTGTTAAAGCTTTAATAACATACCTTAACATTTATTTCCAAACACTGCCTGTGACGCGGCAGTAATACCGCAGCAACACGGAAGTAACACAGCAAAGTCACTGAGACGCGGCGGTAACACAGCAACAACACGGTAGCACAGCACTAACAGGGCTGGTTAAAAAAAACATACCAGTAAAAGTAAAAAAAGAGCCGTCTTCATCTTCCTCCTGTGCACTGAAACCATCGAAATCTTCCTCCTTAGTGTCCGATTGGAATAGCGTTATATATCCTTCCTCTCACACTTTCTCAGTCTCTCTTTCGTCGTCGCTTTTATGCATTTCTTCGAGTGTGAAGAGGGTCTGTTCATGCTAATCTTATTCATGCACGAAGCGTTAAATTACATTAAAGTAGCGAGCGACACGTATATCTTAAAAGCGGCATCATATGCATTTCATTTGTCCCCCATAATGACGGTTTGTGTATAAAAGCTTCCTGTCTTTGTGTGAGCGCGGGTGTGTGCGTGATGCGCGAGACGATCAAAACACAAACTAGCACGTCTTCTTCGGCGCATTATCTCTTCTTCGTCTGTCTCGCTCTTGCTTCCTGCTAGAGCGCCCCTTGGAGACCGGAGGCCGTAAAAATCCATAAGTACGCTCTAGAGTAGACACAAGATAATGTCATCAACATCGACTGCCTTTGGCTTAAAAGTGGCATCATATGCATTTCTTTTGTCCCCCATGATGACGGTTTGTGTATAAAGGCTTCCTTTCAGTAATGTCCGTCTTGATCGCGTTCTGCATGATGCGCGAAATGTAAACACAAACTAGCACGTCTACTTCGGCGCATTATTTCTTCTTCGCCTGTCTTGCTCTTACTTCCTGGTAGAGCGCCCCCTGGAGGCCGGAGGCCGTAAAAATCCATAAGTACGCCGCGCCGCCGTTTAAGGTTCAAAGTAACCTTCTGAATAAAATGCATGAAAAGGTTGACATTCATTACAACTTGTTTTTGGTGAGCAAAATGTCAGAAGAATTGACTTTAAATGCTGATTGATCAGGTTTTAATACAATGCAGATGGTCCAAACAGCGCCACTGCTTTGTGTAATCTCTGAGTGACATGGCAGAGTAAGAGAAAGGGTTTAGAGCACAGGTGTAAAACTCAAGGTCCGGGGGCCAGATACGGCCCGCCACATCATTCTATGTGGCCCGCGAAGACAAATTTTGCATCAAATTCGTGTGTCATTACTAGAATTGCAAATTGTCTTCACTTTATTATCTTTTTTTAAAAATATTTGACCAGTTTTTACTCGTCTGATTTGAAAATGAGTTATTTGTCAGTTTGTTTTATAGCTTTTACTGTATATAATAGTGTTAAGAGAAAAAGTGATCAAGTCATCACAAAAATCACGAAAAAAATCTTATATAAGCCGCACCTGACTATAAGCCGCAGGGTCCAAAATTTTGGAAAAAAGTCGCGGCTTATAGTCCGGAAATTACGGTATTTAAATAAGCTATGCAAGACCTCCATCCCAGTTAAAAAAAAAAAAAAAGGGGGACAATGGCATTAAAAAAGTGCTGAAAGTGTTAACTCTTCAAATTTTATTCTGCTATGCAATCACTATTTCAGGCATATTACGTGGGCTTCCAGGTTTGTGTATGTGTTAGTTTGTAACACACAGTTCCTCACCTCCCTTCTTCACAGACTTTGGCATCTACTCCATAACCAGGTATGCAGATGTCTACTTGTATCCCCTTGGAAAACAAGACTCTGGTTTTATTGTCAAATCAAAGTCATGGAGAGCAATGCAGTTTTTATTTCAAAGTAACCTTTTTTTAATTCAGTCAGTCATGAGACCGGAACAATATGAATGATAATAGTACCCTGGTTCAGTTCAACTGTCAGAACATCCTACCTGATTTAATCTATGGAAAAGTATACCCGAGAGCAGGGGTGTCAAACAAATTTTTGTCACGGGCCGCATTGTACTCATGGTTTCCGTCGGAGGGCCATTATGACTGTCAACACATATATTATATACAGTATAGGCTACACAACAAACTGATGAATAATGAGCTTTGAAATCAGACACTAGTAAACATTTTTCAAATATTTCAAAAAGATGCATTGTAATAAAAATTGCAAGCAATATCTGTAGTTTTTAAAAGCGAAGACAATTTGCAATTTTAGTATTGACACATGAAGTCAATGCACAATTTGTCTTTGCAGGCCACATGAAATTCAAAAGATTTGAGTAAAGTGCTTACTAAAACAGTGTGATGTGTAAAGAAATCCAAATGATAACAATGTCGTGACCACAGTGCTGACTGTAGATGGCTGTCATGGGCGTCATGCAGTCATATTTTGATTTTTGACCCAACACAAACATTACAGGCATATAACCTAATAAATCCCAATTTGAACCAACACTGGGTTATTTTCATAAGAAATAACCCAGAATTTTGACCCAACATGAACAACCCGAATATTGAGGTTTAATTGAGTGTGTAATGGTGAGCCAACAAGTGATGATTTCACCTAATGGCATTTATTGGTATTGCTTAAATTAATATGCACGTAGTATAAAATAAGTGTTTTCAGACATATTTGTACACAAAAAAATATCCCAATTCATACAATTTTTGGAGTAATAATTACTATATATACAGAAAAATTGTAATACTTATCACAGAAAGCTTTCAAAAAAAATGTTTAATGCAAGAGGAATCTCAGAAACTCATGTGGTTGTTATATACCGTAATTGCCGGACTATAAATCGCACCAGATTATAAGCCGCACCAGCTAAAATTCAGGGATATTTCAGTTTTTTTCTTACATAAGCCGCATAAGCCGCACCGGACTATAAACCGCACGTGCACACGAGTTTTTTTTACAAAGAAAGACAGTACATAGAAAGCCTTTTTAACGTTTTAATAACATACTTGAACATGTCTTTCTAATCATTGCCTGTGACGCAGCAGTAGTACCGCAGCAACGCGGAAGTGTGCACGCGAGTTATTAGCAAAAAAAGACTGGAGACAGAAAGTTTTTTTTAAAGCTTTAATAACATACCTTAACATTTCTTTTTAAACACTGCCTGTGCAGTAATACCGCAGCAACACGGAAGTAACACAGCAAAGTCACTGAGACGCGGCGGTAACACAGCAGCAACACGGTAGCACAGCACTAACAGGGCTGGTTAAAAAAAACAAAAACGTAAAAGTAAAAAAAGAGCCGTCTTCATCTTCCTCCTGTGCACTGAAATCATCAAAGTCTTCCTCCTTAGTGTCCGATTGGAATAGCGTTCGATATCCTTCGCCTCACACTTTCTCAGTCTCTCTTTCGTCGCTTTTATGCATTTCTTCGAGTGTGATGAGGGTCTGTTCATGCTAATCTTAATCATGCACGAAGCGCAAAATTACTTTAGACTAGCGAGCGACACGTATAGCTTAAAAGCGGCATCATATGCATTTCTTTTGTCCCCCATAATGACGTTTGTGTATTAAAGCTTCCTTTCAGTAATGTACGTCTTGATCTCGTTCTGTTTCTTCTTTGTGTGAGTGCGAGTGTGGGTGTGTGCGTGATGCGCGAGACGATCAAAACACAAACTAGCGCGTCTTCTTCGGCGCATTATCTCCTCTTCGTCTGTCTCGCTCTTGCTTCCTGCTAGAGCGCCCCCTGGAGACCGGAGGCCGTAAAAATCCATAAGTACGCTCCAGAGTAGACACAACATAATGTCATCATCGACTGCCTTTGGCTTAAAAGCGGCATCATATGCATTTCTTTTGTCCCCCATGATGACGGTTTGATTATAAAAGCTTCCTTTCAGTAATGTCCGTCTTGATCGCGTTCTGCGTGATGCGTGAAATGTAAACACAAACTAGCACGTCTACTTCGGCGCGTTATTTCTTCTTCGCCTGTCTCGCTCTTGCTTCTTGCTAGAGCGCCCCCTGGAGGCCGGAGACCGTAAAAATCCATAAGTACGCCGCGCCGCCGTTTAAGGTTCAAAGTAACCTTCTGAATAAAATGCATTAAAAGTTCACATTTATTACAACTTGTTTTTGCTGAGCAAAATGTCAGAAGAATTGAATTTAAATGCTGATTGATCGGGTTTTAATACAATGCAGATGGTCCAAACAGCGCCACTGCTTTGTGTAATCTCTGAGTCACATGGCAGAGTAAGAGAAAGGGTTTAGAGCACAGGAGTCAAACTCCAGGCCCGGGGGCCAGATACGGCCCGCCACATCATTCTATGTGGCCCACGAAGACAAATTGTGCATCAAACTCGTGTGTCATTACTAGAATTGCAAATTGTCTTTACTTTTAATAATATCTTTTTTTTAAAATATTTGACCAGTTTTTACTCGTCTGATTTGAAAACGAGGTATTTGTCAGTTTGTTTTGTAGCTTTTACTGTATATAATAGTGTTAAGAGTAAAAGTGATCAAGTCATCACAAAAATCACGAAAAAAATCTTATATAAGGCGCACCTGACTATAAGCCGCAGGGTCCAAAATTTTGGGAAAAAGTCGCGGTTTACAGTCCGGAAATTACGGTATATCATTGTGTTTACAGTGAACGGTGTCAGAAAGATGATGGAATCTCACAAAACGGCACCTGCATTCGAGACATTATTTGCAGATTACAGGTATGGTTATCCTTCAAAACTAACAATAATACCACAATAGACAAAAGTACAATGCCTAAATGTTCGTGTGTTTATTTACTGGATGCAGAATTACAGGAGGTGATACATGAGATAGAGTTAACCAACCTCTCAAGCAATCATTCAAGCCGAACAGATATTTGTGACTTTTTGTTTGAGTTGGTGTGTCAGAGGCTCTCCAAGTCATTGAACTCAGTTTCAGCACATCTCACCTATGAACACACATTGAACACATGGAACAGGTACACCCAAACCCAAAATGGAGTTTTGTTTTATTCTAAATTTGTCACCTTTGGTTAACCTGTATGTGTTATCTGTATGTCACAGAATAATGCTGGCTCTCCCATCAGTCTCATTTATTAAAGTAAAGGTGGAAGACGAGAGGCTGTGTTTTGACTGTGAAAAGCTGATTCAACATCTCAACGATCATCAGGTCTGCTTCAATGTAACATATAAACAACTATATAATACACTGGGGTAACTCAGGCATCCATACCTGAGGCTCATCTGTCCACCACAGACTTGTTTGTGCAGAGAACACATATTGTATTTGTTTTGTTTTGGATCACCTTAAAATTTGTTTTGTAACAGTCTTTAAGGGTGAAATTTGTAATAATTATAAAAATCTTCGATGTTGATGAATTACTTATTTTTTTATTCATTTTTTTATGTATTTGGGAAAAATAGATTCATTTCAGTTTTTCATTTCAGCATTTATTCATAGGCTTCGGAACGGGTTACAGTTAACACCTGCAGTGCATCATACTGTTCAGTTCCTGCTTTTTCTACAGTATCTCACAAAAGTGAATTTTCCCCTCACATTAAATTAATGTTATTTTGATAGATGTATTATTTTAAGGGACGACACTAAAGAAATGACACGTTGCTACAATGTAAAGTAGCCAGGAGTCAATATGATATCCAGTACTGCTAACACACACACGCACATAACAAAATAGTGCAAGGTAAGAAATATAAAGATTCAAAAGATTACCGAAACAATTACCGTATTTTTTGGACTATAAGTTTTTTTTTCATAGTTTGGGTGGGGGGGGGGCGACTTATACTCAGGAGCGACTTATGTTAATTTTTTTTACAAATTTTTACTTGATCATTAACACATTACTTACTTTCTAGTATAGTTGATCACTTCACATGTTATTTTCACTTTAAACCGCATGAGGGCGCACTATGGCTGTGGAATAATTGGAGCCTCACTGACATTGAGTTCATTAACTGACTTTCGGAGTCAGGAGATTTCATGATTTGGAGTGACACAGATGGTTCGATAAACTTGTTATTTATGTTATAGTTGGTTTACATATGGTTTACTTAGAGTAGCAACGTGTATGTTGTTAGACTTCAGTAGTTTCCGATTGTCTAGCGTGAAGGCAGCGGGGGGCGGAGCGATCCAGGGCGCTTGCGTGTGTTGGCTTATATGTTCTAATATCCATTGGTAGGGCATTCCAAAGCTCTGGAGCCCGAATAGAAAATGCTCTAGACCCTGCAGACATTTTATTGGCCCTCGGTGTAACTAAAAGACTAGCGTTTTGCAAACGAAGGTTACGAGACGGAACATAAGGAGCAACTAGGTCGACGAGATATGAAGGCGCTAAGCCATGCATAGATTAATAGAAGAACCTTGAATTCACATCTTAAATGGACCGGGAGCCAATTTAAGTTGGCTAATATTGTGGTAATGTGATAAAATTTTCTTGTCCGTGAGAGCAGCCTTGCAGCAGCATTTTGTACTAACAGTAAACTTTTGATGCTGGACTTTGGAAGACCAGGGAATAATGCATTATAGTAGTCCAGGCGCGACGTGATGAACGCATGTATAATAGTTTCCGCATTACCGGTCGAGAGGATCGGATGAATCTTAGCAATATTCCGAAGGTGAAAAAACGCAATTCTGGTTATGTTCTTAATGTGCTTTTGAAAGCCACATTGTGGGCCACATACGACCTTGGTAGATGTCAAGTGGGCCGGACCTTTAAAATTATACCATACTATGCTATAAATAACCAAAATATTAATTATTTTCTTTTTTTTTTGGAGTGAAGAAGCACAAGAACATTAGGGAAATGTTGAAATTTA
Source organism: Syngnathus floridae (assembly GCF_059516105.1). Lineage (NCBI taxonomy): Eukaryota > Metazoa > Chordata > Actinopteri > Syngnathiformes > Syngnathidae > Syngnathus > Syngnathus floridae. The sequence goes on along the minus strand of NC_142418.1, from coordinate 939,897 downwards.
ATGAACATTCCTTTTACGAAACATTAATAGCATTACATTAACATAACTTAAAACATTAACAGTCATACACTTTAAGATTAAACAAGATTTATAAAGATAGGAATTTTTAACCCATTTACACGGCTCACTCTTTGTTTGACCTTCTGCCCTCTGGGAAGAGGTACAGGAGCCTGCGCTCCCGCACCACCAGACTCGGCAACTTTTTTTTCTGTTCCTCTTATTTATTTATTTATTTATTGTTGTGTTATTTATTCATTATTTATTCAGCACGCTTTTGTTGTACTTGTTTACTTGTTTGTCTGTTGTGAGCCATGTCTTGTCACCGTGGGATAGGGGGGAACGAAATTTCGGTTTCTTTGTGTGTCTTTGGCATGTGGAGAAATTGACAATAAAGCTGACTTTGACTTTGACTTTGATATGAAATCTAAATTTAATCCCTGCCTACACCTAACAAACTAAGGTGAGTGCTACTAAATGTGTAAAGAAGAAAGTATTCACATGTCCTGTAAATGTGTAAACTTCATACATGAAACATACTGTCGAGTTATATGGTGGATAGGATGGTAAAAGATGGTGTGTGAGTGTGTATTGGATTTGGCTCAGACGAGTTGGCTAAGATGAAATTCCAAATTTCAAAGCTAGACATGGAAGACCTGAAGAAGGGGGCCTGAGTAGGGGTTACTTAAAAGTTACTTCTTCAAAATTAACTATTGTTAATTGGTAAAAGGGAATTTGTTGGTTGAACCAGTAAACCTCCATTCCCGTTCCAAATTTCACCAAAAGATGGTGCCAAAGTCAGATTGACCTAACATAGTAAATTAATAGTTTAAAAAGTGTTAGGCTACGGATTTTAGTTATTGATCTGACTCCAAATTGCGATCAACACTTAACACATGAGTTGCTATGTCCCAATCCACACACTGGCGCACCTAACAATTTTGCGAGTTCGTTCTGTCAAAGAGAAGACCAGTAGATCAATCAGACCAAATTCACCAATTGTTTATTCCTGACAAAGCGAACTAATACAGGCCTGGGTCCCGGGTCCCTCACACTAAAACTCGTGTGTTTTTGTGACCACCAAAAGACGACACATTCTTCCGGGTTGCCCAGTTTCGAAGAAACACAATATGAATATTAAAGCATGCAAAACGTGTGATGATTAGTTGATGGCCATCTCATCCCCGTCTAGGTGTTATTGCTGAGGTCAGGCGGTTGGGTTTTCCCCACGAAGCCCGACTACCTGGACGTGATGTTGTTCTCGTTTCTCACCGACCTTGAGGTGTTCTCGTCCGGTACTCCCTGTCTGGGCCTGTTCCACAACACTTCGAAGAAAACAAGTTCATGCAGTTTGCCTGCACATTCTTCGCCACCCACCAATCCACACGAGCACTCCAATACTAGATATTATATTAATATGATTATAAGTTTAACACAACCTTAAAAAATGTGTTTGCAAACTACCGCAAGAACATTTCCCTTTAAAAGTCATCGATTAGATGAAGGCTTGTTCTGAAGCACAGCAACACACAATTTGGGATTATGTTATATTATTTTGCTTTGCTATAATATACTTTGAAACTATTTGAATATTTTAATTTGCTAACTAGGGAAGCCCATGCTCATCGTTAGGTAATGAGAATGAGACATGTTAATCATAGTTAGAGGAAGCTGCAATATATTTTATTTTATTTTATTCTGCTTTGCAATATTTGCAAAGTTAAAGTCAAAGTCCCAATGATCATCGTCACACACACACATTTGGGTGTGGTGAAATTTGCCCTCTGCATTTAACCCATCCCCATGTGATTTTGATCCATCCCCGGGGGGAGAGGGGAGCAGTGAGCAGCAGCGGTGCCGCGCTCAGGAATCATTTGGTGATCTAACCCCCCAATTCCAACCCTTAATGCTGAGTGCCAAGAAGGGAGGCAATGGGTCCCATTTTAATAGTCTTTGGTATGACCCGGCCGGGGTTTGAACCCCGAACCTTCCAGTCTCAGGGCGGACACTCTACTACTAGGCCACTGACCTATATATTGTATAGTTAGTAGCAACTTGAGCAGCATCATAGCACTGATGTTTCATTTACACGAGTGTATTAAGAGTTGAGTAAGGACAAAGGGCGGACAGTAATACCGTGGGTGGAAGACTGCAATCCCACGCTTGAGCTTGACCCCGACCTCGAGGTCACCAGCTTGTCAAAATACGTTTTGAAGATACTTGAGTGTTTTAACCTGCTAACTAAGAGAATCCACGATCATGGTTATGATTATGTGTTAAATTGATTATTGTGAAAGTATGTGTTAGTATTGTCACGATGTTTGATCAGTATCAAACATGTATGTAATATTGATGTTCCATTTACACATGAACGTATGAATGTGAGCGAAGACAAGGAGGCGGAAAAGGTTAATGGTGATACTGAGTAGTGGAAGACTGAGATTCCACATATGAGCGTGACCTCGGTCACGTTTTTCCAGTTGAAGCCTAAACAAAATGCTGTTTGACGGAACAGAAGTCAGAGAAAAACATTTGCAAATGTCACGTTGATGGACAGTTGACAAGATTTGGGAGTGGGAAACAGCATCCCTGAGAAAATTGTTACTTCCGTGATAACATGGTCACCTCATCTGGTTGAATACGGTTGAGACCGGCTGAGATGCAGGTGCAGTCTATTCTGGAAGCATTTGGGTCATCTGAGGCCAATGTATGACGTCATGGAAAAAAACTGGTACGTGACCAAGCAGGCATAGTACCTATGAACCGGACTGGTATAAAAGGTTCATTCGGACAAAGAGCATCGCTCTCTCTCGCCTGGTGGGCTTTCCCCGTCAGGGGTATGGCCCCTGCGGCTACTGCCGTGGGTTGAGAACGCCGATTAGACAAAAATAGATTTCATTCTTTATGAGATTAACCCTAGGTCCGTTAAGATGAATTTATACTATCTTCAAATTGGATTTAGTCAAATTTTAAGCTCAAAGACAGGCTAGGAGATACAGACCTCGGTGCAGGAGAGAGGAGCCATTTTTAGGGCGTCGTCTTCTCCATTCTTTAGGCCAGCCTGTTCTTTTAAACAGAATTCGGAATTTGGAACAAGGAGAACTGATCACTCGACTTTTCCACCAAACAGCATTTTAGACCTCTAGCCTCTTACCCTTTTTTCCTATATTTTTGAGTTTTCAATCAAGAGAACTTCGAAACTGAATAATTTTTGCTCTATTGAGAATGGTGAGTGGAAATTGTTGTTAGTTGTTTGAACAATTGAAACTTGTAATTCTCTTTCTTGCTTATTCATTAAATTTCTACTTTATAATCATTTAATTTCGATTAATGATTATTTTGATCTTTTATGCTTTAAATCTCTTTTGTTTCTCTATCATAGTCATACTTTAAACCGTTCAGTTATTTTTTAAATGAAGACAGCTTTAATCCTTGACATCAGGGAGTGTCAGAATCTGGTTCAAAACCGTTAACTTAAGCTCAGCTAGTGTGAGTGTACGCTCGTGAAAATAAACGAGTTCCCGCGGTCTTAATAAAGACAGCTAAACTATTCCGAGCGGATAACAAAAGCAACAATCTTAATAGGAAAGGAGAGCTGCTGAAATGGCCGCGATCGAGGAGATCCTGGGTCTCGACGAAGTAGTTACTCAACCCTCGGGTTTCTTTGAGTTCAGCGGGACTGGCGTCCGGAAATGACGGAATTAATCTAAAGATTAGTTACCTGAACAGCGGTTAGACTCGGAACGAATCTTCTTTCCGTACCGGCTTAAATCAATTCTCGTCTCCCCTACAGGCTGCGTTACTGCAGAGGGGCTAAGGTACAGAATATTACCCTTTAAACGGAGAGCCGGTCACTTACATCAGATAAGTGGACGATTGACAATACATACAACATACAATACATATTGAACATTCATGGAGTTGCTGAACCGTAGAAATCCACCATACTTTTTGTAGTGAAGTTGATTGATTGATTGATTGATTGATTGATTGATTGTTTGATTGATTGATTGATTGATTGATTTAAACTTTATTGATCCCGGGGATGGGGAAATTCAGGCCCCAGCAGTATTCATACCACAGAGCGGGTATATAAAACACACACAGATGACATGAGCAGCATCGACGAACGGACAAATAGAAAGAAAGAAAGAAAGAAAGAAAGAAAGAAAGAAAGAAAGAAAGAAAGAAAGAAAGAAAGAAAGAAAAAGGAGAAAAGAAGGAAATAAATTGGAAAAGAGAGAACACTGCTGGGAGGCTGCCACTCACAGCGGCGCCATACCAAAAAAAAAAGTTGCTGACTAACATTAAATTGCACACTTTTTTAATCAGCACAGTAAGGATTCATCTTCACAGAGCTTTATTTTTTCAATGCAAACAGTATCTAAGGCAGCATTTTAAAGGCATTAGTTTATTCTGGACTTGTATTTGTTCCTGATACTTGGCATCTTTTGGCCTGTACATGTGCATCAATACCAGGTGCCATGTCCGGACTAGCTGTCACTTTCAGAATGTCATTTAAGAGCTTGTTTGTGAACCTTGAATGCATTTTTGTTTTATTGAAATTCATTACTGAAAAAAATTGTTCACAAAGGTTGGTTGTCCCTAACATGCACAAAATTTTAGCAGCCAGGGCTGTTTATTTGGGGTACCCTGATAGTAGATACTGATAGAATTTGTCCAGACCTACGGAGGCAAATTTGCCCTTCAAATCTGCATGTCTTCGGCTGTTGTGGTGTCCATCATTGGCACCAACTCAAGAAACTATTCAGTAACAGTCAATGACTCATCAACTCCACGAATAAATAAGGCCAGTTGTGCCACGTCTGTGATGTCAGTGCTCTCGTCAATTGCAACGGAAAATCCAATAAATGACTTGACTCTCTGTTTCAATTGGCTGTCTAAATCTTCTGATAGGTCCGAAATCTTCTCTGCTATAGTATTCCTCGTCAGGCTAATATTAGCAAAAGCTTGTCACTTCTCGAGACATACAAGTTCAGCCGCCTTCATCATGCATCGTTTAACAAAGTCACCATCGGAATACGGCTTTGATGCCAATGCTATTTTGCTGGCAATCAGGTAGCTGGCTTTTACCGCTGCTTCACTGACTTGTCGGCTCCGGATGAAAGTTGACTGCTGTTTCCTCAGACCGGCCTGCAATCCGTTGATCTTATCTCTTCAGTTGTCCTTGCAAGACGTCATGTTTTTCACTGTGAAGAGTCTCGTAGCTGTGAAGAGTCTCGTAAACAGCTCATTGGTAGAGTGTCCACCCTGAGACTGGAAGGTTGTGAGTTCAAACCCCGGCCGGGTCATACCAAAGACTATATAAATGGGACCCATTGCCTCCCTGCTTGGCACTCAGCATTAAGGGTTGGAATTGGGGGGTTAGATCACCAAATGATTCCCGAGCGCGGCACCGCTGCTACTTACTGCTCCCCTCTCCCCCAGGGGATGGTTAAAAAAATCACACGAGGATTGGTTAAATGCAGAGGACAAATTTCACCACACCTAGATGTGTGTGTGACGATCATTGGGACTTTAATTTTTAACTTTAAATAAAATGACTGGCATAAAAACAAGTATAAACCACATAAAAATAAAACTCACCATTACGCTGAATTAGTGGGAGTACTGAGCTTGTTTCTCAGAATCGAGCCGGTCCCATCTAGGCGTAATCGGAGACAATGACACAGAAAGTGGTTAAGGTTTGTCTTTTAATGCAGGATGCTTGGTCTCCATGTGCCGAAGCAGTTTTGAAGGCTTCATTGCCTCGTTAGCTGGCCAATCGCCACATATTATGCAGAGTGGGTTTGGCGCGTCAGAGTCACCTGTGGCGATAAATCCATATTTTAAGTAGGACTCCAGAAATTTTCTTTTAAATGCAGCGTTCCTTTTCTTAGAAGTCGTAGCCTCTTCTTCCGTCTCCTTATTGGGCTTTTTTCCCATTCCGAAGAAGCTTTCTTGCTCATTTTTGTTTGCTTCGCGGACTCGACTGAGGTGACATGTCACGTGACCGAGACGAGCATATTGACCTGAATTAACCTGTGTCAAGAGACACAGATGCACTGACGGGTGTAATCGGGAGAGATTCGCCATTTTTAAAATATTTTTCAAAATAAATTCTTACTCATTTTTGTTAGTTTTGCGGGTTCGACTGGGGAAACATGTCATGTGACCGGGACGAGCGTCTTGACCTGAATTAATTGATCGTCGATAAAAAACTGCAATTATTTTCTGTATAAAAATTAAATTTGGTGTTCAAAAAGTATTTTTTCAAACTTGAGTCAAAGTCTTTTTTCAAACTTGAGTCTTGAAAAAGAGGGGGTTGTCGTACAATCAGGGTCATATATTCCGGCCAATACGGGATTTTTTTTTTTTTTTCTGTGCGGCTTGGCGGCCCGGTACCAAGTGACCCACGGACCGGTACCGGTCCGCGGCCCTGTGGTTGGGGACCACTGCCTTACAGTAATCCAGAAAGGATGTGACAAAGGCATGGATTTCAGTTTCAAATTGTGTCATGCGAGGAAGGGCTTCACCTTCACCAGCTGCCTAAACTGAAAAAAGCTTTCATTCTAGAGGTAATTTGTTGTTCCATCGCAGTGCTTCTCAGTTATTTTCTGTGATGCCGCCCCTAGGGAGAAGAAAACATTTTGCGCCCCCATGCTTGTACTTTTATTAACATCAAAGAAAACAAAAAATAAATAAAAAAAGAAAGATCAACTTACAATAAAGAATAACTTTATTAATAACAGTTTTTTAGTTAGTTTTAGTTAACAGAACAGATTCAGTGCATCACTTTGTCTGAAATTAAAAAATAAATTATAATTTTATTATTTATTTATTATTTTTCTTATATTCTTTATTTATTTTATTTATTATTTATATATTTATTATTTAAACTATAAACATTCTTGACCAATTGCCATTTTATGCTGAAAAAAATACAATAAAATAATCATACTGTTGGATTTGGTTCACAATTTAGGAAGCGCACTATTTGTGCCTCACACGGCAAAAGCCAGAGCCAATCACCTGTTATCCAATTTACTCCCTGCGTGTTCGTTGTCTTTTGCAATGTAAGGAAAAGACTGAGACACCGAAACAAAATTTAGACTTGTTAAGAAAGCTCTGTTTTCAGGAAAGTACAATACAGCGCTGGGCCTTTCGTGCGACCATGCTCAAGAGCAGAAAGTCCTTTCAGAAAAGGCAACGTTCAAGGTTCTTTGGTCAGCTTATATTCAGCTGCACATGCCGGTGTGGGCCGAGTTTGATGGGTGATGAGTCTTTGGGGTGGGGCAAGTTCGCAGGAGAGTTTGATTCCATGGGCGTGGGTGCTGGTTCAGTGAGAGCTGGTTCCGTGCCGTTGGGTGCTGATTATGGGCGATTCGATGTGTGTGGGGGCTGTTGTTTTCCTTTTCGTCTTTCGACCTTGCGATCATCATTGGCTGCCTCCCTCTGGCACCTGCTGGTTTTATCTCCAAGTGACCTCTGTAAACATTCTCCTCCATTCTTGCACATATACTGTTGCACCTCGTCCATTCATCATCCTTCCACTTTTGTCATTTTGTACGGACTTATGTGAAGTTTTGTGTGTGACATCATCAATCATTAATGTTCCCTGACTATGCAAAGTTCTTCCTCACCACTTACCATGCATTTGTTTGTTTGTCACATTCTTAGTTTAATTATGCTTCCGACCGTAGTTTTCATTATTAGTCAAAACATTTTCTTTCTGTCCAGAACATTCAATAGTAATCCAAGGCTCGCGTCTACATTAGGCAAAATACGACGTCACATCAACCATTAATCAAAACATAAGATATAATCAAGTACAAAACATTCCGAGACACCCTGGGCCGTGTCCGTGAATTAGAATAACATCAGGCACGCATTAAACAGTTCCTTAAGGGTCATTATGCTATTCAGGCAATACATCAACAAAAATGTGTTATTTCAAAGTGCACAGAAATACATATCAGATCATGAAGTTATAAAAACCTATGTCATCACCATATATAAAAATGTCTAGTTATGTCTTCTTAATTGGTTTGGTGTGCAGGTATAATTATATGCTTAAAATATTTCTTTTATTGATTTAATATGTGAATATACTTGTCTGCTTATGTACTTTATTCAATGAGGTTTGAGCATATCTGTTTTTGTAGCTAGGCAGGACTTTTTGTATTTCGACCCCATTCCTTCACTACATAATATTAAATTAAATAAAAGCAATAAATAATATTCAATTCAGTCAGCAACATTAACTCAGGAGCACAACATGTAAAACATTTTAACCTACAAAACAAAAATGAATAAAACAATTTGTGCTGTTTCTTTTTTAATCAAAATGAGGCAGCATGACGGAGACCATATCCACGGCTGCAAGTAGTATCAGCTCTTCTGCAATGGTGTGTATTTTTTTGTTGTTGCACTGAGCAATTTTGTACGCTACTTTATATGATGCATACAGTGCTTGCTGATTGACTGAAGTAGGATTAAAAAACTGGGATGATTGTTGGATTGTTGTTCAGCCTGTTTTCTCTGAAAAACCTCAAGCATCTTATCAGCGTGATTGGGGTGCAATCACTTTAAGTGCCGCCTTAATTTATATGGCTTCATACTGTCCGCTGCCAACATTGTAAGGCACAGTAAACACACCGGTTTTTCCTGGTCTCCCATCATAGTCACACTGAAGCCGAGCGCTACGTACGCTTCGCCATATTTCCTTGTCTTAGCTTTCAAGATACAAGATTCAAGATTCAAGAGTTTTTTTATTCGCCATGTTTGAGCGTGCCAAACAAGGAATTTGACTTCGGTAAATCACAGCCTCTGTTCAACATTTAGGTGACTAACAACAACACTCAGGACATGTGAAAAACGAAAGATATTCTTAAACATCCCCTGATCTTTGAGATTTCGTGTGACTCTCAATTCTCTTATCTCCGTCTCTCTCGCTGTTCTTTTCAACCCTGTTAAATATTTTTCCATGGTGTCCCACTGCACTTTTTATTGCCTGCTCAGTGCTGTGTGTGCGTATGTTCGTGCGCTCTACACTGTAGAGCGAATACTCCTTGCGCACACTCTTACAATGATATCGCCACTCCCACCTACTGCAGTGGATTTCTAATTCCCCTTTAATCTAGTACAGCCAAGAAATGCATGTTCCATGGTGTCACACACGCCCCCCTTGGTATCGCACCGTGCCCCCGGGGGGGCGTGCCCCACTATTTGAGAAGGACTGGTCCATCCTAAAATCACGGTCCATCTTAATACCCAAGTTTGAGGCTGATAACTTTAAGCAGTCGGCCAAAGGGCCCAAATCAAATGAAGTGAGTTCACATGGGCCAATGATACCAAAAACAATTACTTCTGTTTTTTTCTAATTGAAATTAAAGACTTCAAAGCCATCCAGACTTTGAAGTCTCCAAGGCACGCAAGAAGTGGTGTGAAGGAAAAGGCATTCATATTCTCAGCGGCACATATATCAAAAAGTCAAAGTCAAAGTCTGCTTTATTGTCAATTTCTTCAAATGCCATTACGTTCCCACTATCCCACGGTGACAAGACATAGTTCACAATGTACATACAAGTAAACAACACAAGAAAATAAAACAAGAAGGCGCAAACAATGAATAAATAAGAGTGATGAATAAATAATAAATAAACAAATAACACAATAAATAAGTACAGGACGCTACGCAGAAGGGGGAAGAGAGTTCAGGATCCTAACAGCCTGGAGAATGAAGCTGTTGGTGAGTCTGGCGGTGCAGGAGCGCAGGCTCCTGTACCTCTTCCCAGAGGGCAGAAGATCAAACAAAGAGTGAGCGGGGTGACTCACATCACTCACAATCGTGGTCACCTTGCGGGCGAGATGGGAGGTGTAAATGCCCTTCAGGGAGGGGAGTGAAGCACCAATAATCTTACCAGCCGTATTCACAATGCGCTGCAGGGTCTTCATGTTGAAGTCAGTGCAGCTACCACCCCAGACAGCGATACAACTGGAGAGGACGCTCTCAATGGTGCCACGGTAGAATGTAGTCATGACGGCCGGAGGAGCACTTGCTCGCCTGAGTTTCCGCAGGAAGTACAGGCGGCGCTGAGCTTTTTTCGCCAGTGACGCGGTGTTGGCGGACCAGGAGACGTCCTCACCAGGGTGTATATCTGGGTGTATTTAGCATAACAATGAAAAGAGAAGCCATGCTTTCTCGGGATTGAGAAATACAGTAAATACAATGAAAAAGCGATGGTCCTATAATTGACCCCTCTGGAACCCCATACAGCAGCTGAACAGAGCTCGATTCTGAATTTCCAAAATGATCTGTTGGCCAAGTATGATTTGAACCACTCGAAAGCACTACCATGGATACCCACTAAATGGCATAGCTCGGCCACTAGGGTACCGTGGTTCACCGTGTCAAAGGCCGCAGTTAGGTCTAAAAGGACCCGGTTGCCAGTTATTTGCAAGGAGGAAATCATAAACTCTTAACAAAGCTGACGTAGTGCTGCGGAGTATTTTGAAATCAGATTGAAATTTTCCAGGACCTCATGCTCATCCAGGAATCAGTTGGACATGAACCACTTTCTCCAAAATCTTTGAGATAAAATGGAGCTTGGAGATTGGCCTATAATTGTCCAGCATACTGCAATCCAGGCCAGATTTTTTGAGCAAGGGCTGCATCACTGCATGTTTAAAACTTAAGGGAACAACACCAGTGGACAGATTGGTATTACTGACAGCCAAAACTGACTGCTCCATAGAAGGGAAAACCTCTTTAAATGTAAATGCAATTAAAATGATTTATTAAAAAACTGAGCAGAGTGGAAGACGTGCGATGACATCATGCTACGGGCACACCAATTGGACAAACCACATAGCATCACACCTATTAAATAGTCCATTGTAATTGTTTCTCTTTTCTACTTGCTCCTTCAATTCAACTCAAACCTTTGTCTCCATGTAGTAGAGGATGATGTAGTCTATGGAACGTTACTATATCTGAATATTCATAATCTGAACGAGACATGGGTGATGGGACTTGCTGTAGTTTGGTACTTACACATTGGAACTCTCCTCTTCACCTATCTAGAAGTACTACTTTGTCCTTGACATTTGGTGTTTTTAACTTTCTGTATCTCTCTACATTACTTAATGTATAAATACTACTTTTTCCTTGACGATACCAAGTTTTTGTTTAGCCCTCTTTATCATTCTGTAGTGAGTTTCAACACATGTGTGTACTGTTTTCAATATGACACCCGTAAGGCGGCGAGCCCTGACAACATCCCGGGTCGAGCTGAAGGACTGCGCTGGGGAGCTGTCGGGTGTCTTCACGGGCATCTTTAACGTTTCCCTGCAGCAGGCCATCGTCCCCTTGTGTTTCAAGGCTGCCACCATCGTTCCTGTGCCGAAGAAACCTGCACCGTCCTGCTTCAATGACTACCGCCCCGTGGCACTGACGCCCATCATCATGAAGTGCTTTGAGCGGCTTGTCATGGAGCACATCAAGTCCGTTCTCCCCCCCACCATTGACCCTTTCCAGTTTGCGTACCGTGCCAAGCGGTCCTCTGAGGATGCCATCTGCTCTGCCCTCCACTCGGCCCTCACCCACCTGGAGAGAAAGGAGTCATATGTGTTAGAGATTTGCTCACTCCAACTTATCTTGCAAGAACCACACGGGAGACAAGCAAGTCATTTTAGACACCTGCAGGTGGAGAGTTCACACGTTGAAGGAGTGAAGTCTGGACCCTCGTTCCTGCGAGGGGATATTTATTAAGAGAAACAGAGTGGGGGTTTGGGTAAACTGGCTAAAGCCCTTGTCCTCTAGTCTAAACATGTCAGGGGATGTTTTACGACAAGGTAAGGTATTTATTACCTGTTGCACTCCAACATAATCCCATGATAAAGATAACCTGGAAAACCCTAACAATATGTGAGGTTGCTGTTTGTGGACTTCAGCTCTGCCTTCAACACCATTGTGCCGCAGCGACTCATCTGCAAACTCGACGAGCTGGGCCTCAGTACCTCCCTCTGCAACTGGCTACTGGACTTCCTCTGTCAGAGGCCTCAGGTGGTGCGTGTTGGCGACAAAATCTCCGCCAGCATCATGCTGAGCACGGGGGCCCCCCAGGGCTGCGTGCTCAGTCCATTGCTCTTCACCCTGCTGACGCATGACTGCACTGCGACCTACAGCGACAACCGCATAGTGAAGTTTGCTGACGACACGACTCTGGTGGGTCTCATCACGAAGGGCGACGAGACTCGGTACAGGTCGGAAGTTGACCTTCTGACCACGTGGTTTAGGGACAACAACCTCCTGCTGAACGTCAATAAGACCAAGGAAATCATTGTTGACTTACGGAAGGGTCACACAACACACCTGCCGCTGATCATCGACGGTGCTGTGGTGGAGAGGGTGAGCTGCACCAAGTTCCTGGGGGTGCACATCAGTGAGGACCTCTCCTGATCCGCAAACACCTCGTCACTGGCAAAGAAAGCTCAGCGCCGCCTGTACTTCCTGCGGAAGCTCAGGCGTGCATGTGCTCCTCAGGCAGTCCTGTCTACATTCTACCGTGGCACAATTGAGAGCGTCCTCACCAGTTGCATCGCTGTCTGGGGTGGTAACTGCACTGAACAGAACTTGAACGCCCTGCAGCGCATAGTGAATACGGCTGGTAAGATTATTGGTGCTTCGCTCCCCTCCCTGAAGGACATTTACACCTCCTATCTCGCCCGCAAGGCAACCTCGATTGCCAGAGATGTGAGTCACCCGGCTCACTCTTTGTTTGACCTTCTGCCCTCTGGGAATAGGTACGGGAGCCTGCGCTCCCGCACCACCAGACTCGCCAACAGTTTCTTTCTCCAGGCTGTTAGGGCCCTGAACTCGCTACCCCCTTCTGCGTAGCGTGCGGCACTGTTGCGCTATTTTCGGGAATGTCTGCTGTACGCGCGCTTACTCCTTTTTTTTTTTGCTCCTCTTATTTATTTATTTATTTATTTGTTGTGTTATTTATTCATTATTTATTCAGCACGCTTTTGTTATACTTGTTTACTTGTTTGTCTGTTGTGAGCCATGTCTTGTCACCGTGGGATAGGGGGGAACGAAATTTCGGTTTCTAAATAAACAAATTCTAAATAAACCTTCTAAATTGAGGAATTATGGCACGATAGTTGCCCACACGCCAGCAGAAGGCAGGGAGTTTCCACACAATTGCAATACGTACACTTGTACCTTTTTATATAAAAAGTTGTTATAATAATAAGAGTTCTAAAAAGATATTTACAGTATTGTACCTTTTTATAAAAAAACGTTATAATAAAAGAGTTCTAAAAACATATTTACAGTATATACACTCGTACCTTGCTATAAAACAGTTGTTATAATAATAAAAGAGTTCTAAAAACATTTACAGTATGTATATTTTAGTTACATATACATATGTCACGCACACAAACACACGCGCGCGCGCACACACATGCATACACACGCACGCGCACACACACACGTGTCAGGAAATGAGTTGAGCCAGGCCGATCAAATGCAGCTTGGGTTTATTGAAGGGAAGGGAAGTGGGCGAACACAGACGCAGGCGGGATAGAGACTCACGGCCAGCAGACAGGCAAACAGAAGTCCACTCGGACACGGAACAGAATCTGGCCATGAGCCTCCAGACAATACCGAGGGGAAACCAGATGACAGGAACACCGGGTGCGGACAGGAACGGAACACAACAGTAGACACCAGCAAGGAGGAACACACGGGCAGGGTTTAAATACATGCAGGTGACAGATGTTAGAGATTTGCTCACTCCAACTTATTTCGCAAGAACCACACGAGAGACAAGCAAGTTCTTTTAGACACCTGCAGGTGGAGAGTTCACACGTTGAAGGAGTGAAGTCTGAAGCTCTCCCAACTGCAAGGACATATTTATTAAGAGAAAGAGTGGGGGCAAGAGTAGACTGAATAGGAAGCCCTTGTGCTCTAGTCAAAACATATCAGGGGGTGTTTTACAACCTTGTATAGAATGGGATTCATTACCGGTTGCATTCCAACATAATCATACAATAAGGATACTCTGTAAAACCCTAACATTTCCCTCCTGTTTTATCATATGATTATGCCACCCCAAACAACAAAGACAAGTAAAAAAAAAAAACATATATATATGTATATAATAAAGAAAGAAGAATAGTAAAAATATATATATATATATATATATAAAACACCAAACAATGTGGCAACACTTTCCAGTGAAGATGAGGCATTACCTTAATACCCCAGATCAAACTTATTGTGTAAGCGAAAAACCTGCCGGCCAGATGTTATTAGCAGGAAAATTCTTACACGGTCCCTTTGCCTAAGGCGACCAGAATGTTAACAACAAAAAAAATAAAAGAAAAAGAAAAACACAGAAACAGTACATCATTGTATCCATCACTTGCGAAGCATTTTCGATGGTCAAATCATCAAGTTTCTGTAAAACATGCTCAACAGAACAGGATCTACGCAATCCATGTTTCATTATCATCATCACATCCGTCATCTCTAAGAAGTTGTATATGGACTTGGGCTACAGTAGAAGACACAAACCTCGTCACAGCAGACTTCAAACATGGGATAACGCAGGTTGTAAACAAGCACAACACCACCAGCACAATAAGCACAGGAGACAGCAATTTCAAAAGCAGTTGCCACCAGCTGCCAGAGAACAGCCATGAAAAGAAATCAAACTGATGTGGGACCTTGTCATTAGACATGGCCTGCTGTAAGTTCTTCAGTGAATTCATGGCGTCGTTGATGTGGGTGTCATTTTCTCCTGGTATGTATGTGCAACAGGAAGTCCCAATGATGTGGCACACACCACCTTGTGCTGCCGTCAACAAGTCCAGAACCATCCTGTTTTGCAAGACCATCAGTCTAATAGCCTGAATCTCTCTATTGTGTCCGTCGTTGATGTCAGGTTCAAAATCAGCAAAAGGATCAGCAGACAAAACCAGTGAGGCAGAATGTTGAGTCTTTTCTCGCGAGGAGTGCATCCAGACTTACAGCAGTCCGACTACACTAAAGATCTGTCACACCCCTCGCTCTTTTTATTTGGAATGCCCTACCCACAATGTGAGACTAGCCCCTAACAGGTGGGGGAGAAAGCATGGCCTAGTCTCATAAGAAACAAAAAAGAGCTCAAGGACAAAATGCTATGTGAAACAAGTACTCACAAGACGTCATGAGAAACAAAAGAGCGCAAGGACAAAATGCTATGTGAAACAAGTAGTCACAGGCAAGACGTCATGACAAAATGCTACGTGAAACAAGTAGTCACAGACAGGACGCCATGAGAAAGGAGTGCAAGGACAAAATGCCATGTGCAGACATCAACAAAATGGATTGAGCTATCAGCAACTTTCTTGGATTCCCAGAGGTGTAGAAGGTCAGGAAGCTCCAGACAGCATCGTTTGACTTGTTGTGAACTGGTGGACGTCTGCAAGGCGAAACAGCAAGCATTCTGCGCAGTAATTTTAGTAATAAGTACTCATTAGGGAACGCATGATAACATATATATACAATTTATCTAACAGTTGATTTGCAGTGAGAGATTCACAAAGGATTGAAAACGATAGTTCAGTGTCTCGATGAAGAGCGACAGTTTCCCAACCCCAATCTGAGGAAAGAGCGCGAGGACAACTTTGTCACTGACGGACCATATTTTATGGTCGTCTGGAACGTTTGCACCCCAGAAAGGGTCATGAGGGTCAAAGGCTGCAACAGCCCTGCGTCGACGTCCAGAAGAGTTGTGTGCTTCTGTCAGCTGATGATGTCGTATCCTGTAGGTGTGGTCCGTCACCCACACTGGTGCACACACTCCTGTCCAGTTGGCGGGCAGCATCGGATAAACCTTGTGACCACAAAGCCACCAGCCATTCTGTATGAAGTATGTTCCGTTCGATGGTGTAGCCATGTTGGTTGGAGAGCCCTCACCACCTGAAATGGCTCTCTTATCTTGACACTCATCGGTGATGTCCAAAGCTCCCATCCAGTTTCCTCCTGGAGAGCAGTCGTCGTTAATGCAGACGTGGGTCTTGTTACCTTGGATGTAACATGTGTAATTCACTCTAGCTGGTCTCTCTGTGTAGGCCACTTGTGGTATTGTTCGTCCTTTAACAGTCACATTGAGATTCGTCCAGAATAGCTGATCACAGGCACCATCAGCAAGTCCAGGGCGGTAAGGGTTGGCGTCCTTGACTGTGACAGCACGGTGCTGATATCCAACTCCTCCCATGGATGCCATACATTTTGCTTCAGTGACATTCATTGCTCTGGCCTCCAAGCGAACTTGCGTGGAGGAAGGGGGGAGTTTCGAACACACATAGCATCCCTCCTGTGTGTGAGCTCTCACAGTGAACTTGACATACCGGTACCAAGTGTTGGTTTCGTATGGGTTTCTGGGGTCCCATGACCAGTCCTCAAAGTTCTCATCATGTGACCATCGTTTACCACGGGCAACATTGTCATTTGGTCCGTTCAGATGAGTCAATAGACCATAGCACGCTCCAACCACAACGCAGCAGAGGATCCATCTGGCATATGGAGCCCCGTTGCTACTAGGATGGCAGAGACACCGGGACATCCCCTCGCCTAGCGGAGTGGGGATCGATGGATTCTTCACCAACATTGAGACGCCTCACCCTAAACGATGGGGCCCCTTTGTAGTCAGCCTTCCCCACCACTCCGAATTAGGGGTCCAGCACTCTCTGCAACTTGCAGTGGCTGAGGTGAATCCAACTGGGCCGTTGAGAAATTTTAATCGCCGTGGGAGTAGCAAGCAAAACTTGAAACGGTCCCTCCCACCGTGGGCTGGCCCAGTTCTTTCTTTTGATGACCTTGATGTAGACCCAGTCTCCTGGATTGATGGGGTTGTCCACCTGTGAGGGGGAGAGATCAGGCGGCAGTAAATTTGCATTTGACACATCTTTCAGTTTGAGCGTCCTGATGAGATAATCTGCCAAGGTCTGTTCTTCTTCTGCTTTTTGCAAATCTGCAGGGAACACTGGTAGTCTGTATGGTCTCCCATGTATGATTTCAAAAGGTGTTAGTCCTTCTGAAGTGGGAGTAATTCTCATATAGAGCTTCACTAAGTCGAGGCACTCTGGCCAAGGTCTGCCTGTTGTTTCCATGCATTTTTTCAACCTGCTTTTGATCCTAAAGTTTGCCCGTTCAACCAGGCCTGCGCTCGAAGGATGCCAAGCACAGTGGTTTTTTAACGTTATTCCAAGGTGTACAGCCATGTTCTGCACAACTTGGTTCACAAAGTGTGGACCATTGTCACTGTAAATGGTTTGGGGGATGCCATGAGTTGGTATGATGGTTTTGGAGATGGCTTTTGCCACTGTTAAGGCATCTGCGCGTTTAGATGGAACTATTTCCACCCATTTGGAAAATGCATCAATCATCACTAGGCAGTATTTGTGAGGTCCACTTTGTGTGAGTTCAATAAAATCCATATACATGATTTGAAATGGATAAGAGGGTTTTGGAAATGAGCCTCTCTTAGGTCTCATGTTTCCTTGTGGATTATGTTTCACACAAACAGGACATGCTTTACAAATTTTTAGCCTTAAAAAGTGATTTTGGTAAAACAGGTTTATCATTGATGCGGTGGATATTATCTGTATCCACTATTGCACCTTTTTTCGTCCACATTCATTTCTCCACCATTGGAGCATTGCCCTGCATATCTGTCAGCACAGTCTTATCTATGAGTTGTGTGTCCTCTGAACCCATTAAAAAAAATTCATGGCCATGTCTCCCTGCAGCTGCTTCTTTTGCAATTTTGTCTGCTAATCTGTTTCCATTTGAGACTTCATCTCTGCCTGTGGTGTGAGCAGCACATTTACACACAGCTAGTTTAGCAGGTAAAAGAATGGCCCGCAACAAGTCTTTTAACAAGGAGGCGTGGGTAACCGGCTTACCGGTTGATGTTGTCATCCCTCTGCGCTCCCATTGTTTCCCAAAATAGAACAGAGTAGAAAATGCATACTGACTGTCTGTGTATACAGTGACTTGCTTATCTTCCACTAATTGACAAGCTCTTGTTAGTGCAATTAGCTCAGCAGCCTGTGCTGACCTGTTGTATGGAAGCTTCTCTGCTTCAGCAATCTGGTTTGGCAATTTCACAATTGCATAACCACTTTGATTGTTTCCTTTAGGATCCTTTGAACATGATCCATCCACAAACCACTTCTCCCCTTTGTCAAGTGGCGTGTCACTTAAATCAACTCTGGGCAGCTGTAGATGTTCTGTAGCATCCAAACAGTTATGTGGTGTTCCATCCCCTGGCAACGGGATCAACGTTGCTGGGTTAAGGATTGTGCACCTCTTTATCACGATGTGTGGTTGTGACAGAAGTATAGCAGTGTAGGACAGATGTCTGGCTGGTGACAAAAAGTTCATTTTGCTTTGCAGCAGCAACACATCTACAGCATGTGGAACTAGCAGCTCCATTTTGTGAAAGAGCACCACATCTGCAGATTGTCTCACCGCAAGCGCTGCCGCGCATACTGCTTGGACACAGTCTGGCAAAGACAGAGCCACTGGATCCAGTTTTTTTGAATAAAATGCAATTGGTCTTAGTTTGCTGCCATGACTCTGCAGCAGCACTGAGGTCATAAAGCCATTCCTGCAGTCTGCTGTTTGCACAAAGGTTTTATTGTAGTCTGGCAAGATAAGAGTTGTGGTTTCTACCAGAGCCTGTTTCAGCACTACAAAAGCATCATCCGCTACTGGTGTCCACATGATTTTTTCTGTCATTGTCATGGGAACTCCATGCACAATATCCAGCAGCGGTTGTGTTTTTTCCGCATAATGTGGGATCCATGCTCTGCAATAACTGCAGAGCCCCAAAAATGACATCATTTGTTTTTTTGTTTCAGGTTTCGGTGCATCTGAAATAATCTGCTTTCTGGTTCTTTGTATCTGTCTTCCAGAAGCCGACAAAGTGTGACCTAAATAGTTCACTTCCTGTCTGACCCATTGTAACTTATTTTTGTTCACTTTATTCCCTGTTTTGCAGATATAGTGTAACAATGCTAAGGAGTCTGCCTTGCAAGCAGCTTCAGTTTCAGAGTCTACCAGGAGATCATCTACATAAACTAGAAGTTGGCTTTTGTTTGACATCTGAAAATCAGCCAAACAGGCCATGATAGCTTGAGTGAAAATAGTCGGACTATCAGCAAATCCTTGTGGCAATCTGGTGTATGTATAGCTTTGTCCTTTAAAGGTAAAAGCGAACCAAAACTGTGAGTCTGGGTGAATTGGCACTGAGAAAAATGCATTGCTGAGATCAATTACTGTGAAAAACCTCTGATTAGGTTTCAAAGTGTTCAGAAGTGTGTGTGGGTCAGGCACATTGGGTGCTCTTGTTTGCACTGCATCATTCACTGCTCGTAAATCTTGTATCATTCGCCAATTAATTTTGTCGGCCTTTTGGACTGGAAAAATGGGAGTGTTGCAAGGAGAATCCGAGCACTCCGTAATGATTCCTCCTGTCAAAAGGTCATTTATAACAGGGGCAATCCCTTTCATTGCCTCCTGTTTCAAAGGATATTGCTTAACTCTTGGACGCCACTCTGATCTTGGTTTGATCTGTACTGGGGAATTGGATTTTAAAAGTCCTACATCAGATGGGCCCTTGGTCCACAGTTTTTCAGGAAGCCCAGCCAATTCCTCCTCCTCCTTTTCATTCAAACAAATGTCAACTAGTCAGGGAAGCGCACAAGCGCCTGCTCTGCCTACAGCCACTTCACACACTGTTTGCTTCCACACGTCACAACTGGTACTGTAGCTCCACCCATCACCTTTGTCCTCATAATCAGTCACAGATCCAGCAAGTTTAATTCGGGAACCCACATCTGCCCACGTTATACTGTGAGGTTTAAACAATGAGATGTGGGGTACAGCCGACAATTTGTATCTGTCTTTCTGAGGAGCGGGCAGGAGCACAGCAGCAGCTGCAAATGACCTGCGATCAGTGTACAGAGCAGTGATTGTTAAAGTTACTTCTGTGTCACTGAGGAAACTTCCAATATAGTCATCTTGTGGATCAGTGAGAATATTCATGGTGACATGTAATTCATTACAAGTCATTTCTGATTCAGGTTGGGACAATTGTTTTCGAGCTTCACTCAGCAATCTGCTTGGGAGTTTAGGATTTCGTTCAGGAGGGATGGCATAGGAGCAGTAAATCTGTTCACCTGCTTGTGCAGCATATGAGTCCACATCTCTCACTCTACATGCTCGCATGCCATCCTTTACTGGAATTATTGCAATTCCCAACCGAGTCATCAGATCTCGTCCCAGCAGGTTTATGGGACATTTTGGAGATAGGACAATCGAAACTGAAACCATGCTTCCAGTTTCCTTATCTCTCACTTCAACTGGATTAGAGATACTCTCCTTGTGTACCTGCCCATCAGCAGATTTCACCCAAATAGTATTTTGGGAGGCCTTTAGATTTGGGACTTTAGTTTTTATCACGGTTTTACAAGCCCCGGTATCACACAAAAACTCGACATCACTTCCTCCAATGTTTAGAGTAACATATGGTTTTTCTTTTAATGCACTCAGAATGTCCCATGCTGTTTGGACATCTACTATTTCTTCCTCTATAGGAGCACCAGAGGTCAAAGGGCGGGGATCTAGTCATGCTGAAAATTTGGCCTTTCCTCTGCCTCTTCCTCCACCCTTTGATTGGTTATGTTTTTTTCTAAAACAGTCTTTTGACCAGTGGCCACGTTTCCCACAGTTCCAACAGTTGTCAGAATCTCGTGGGGGTTTTGAATTATATGGCTGCCTGCGACCTTGTTGGCCTCTACCTCCTCCTCTGCCTTGCTGGGGCCCTTGGAAGAAGACTGTTGTATCTTCATCTAGTTCATCATCATCATTATCTAGATGAAATACATCAGAACTTTTGCCTTTTTTGATCACTTTTTCAGCATGTCTGGCCCATTGCATAGTTGTTGTCACACTTGCAACGTCCACTTCCACCAAATGTTTCCTCACCCAGTTGCCTCTTTCAGGGCGGAAATTAGTGAGGAGCGCATTTTTAAGCTGTTGTTGATAAGCACTCTCAGCTGTATCATTGAATGGGATCCCACTATGCACCCTGAATTCTTTTTCAAATCTCAAACGAAAATCATCAGTATCTTCGCCAGGCTTCTGTTTTATTCCTGCCAAATGACCATAATTCGCTCGTCTTTGAAATATAGTTCGCACTCTTTGCACAAGACCATTCCATTGTGCTGCATACTCCCCTCCCAATTGATTTCCCTCAATGGGATAGGGAAAAGGCCCTTGATTATTTCTACCTGTATAATTTCCTCTAACCTTTGCCCAGTCTTTTCCCAAGGAGGACATTGCAGCTTCTCCTGCCTCATGTCCATTCAGTCTATAGGAATGTATAATTCCAGCCATGTCCTCTGCCCATATATCTGGGTCTTCAGCAACAGGGGTAACCCCTTCAACTGCTTTTCTTGCCTCTTCCAAAGTCCATGGCCGGAAAACATATGTATGTGGGAGTTGGCCTTCCCCTACATTAGGGTTTGGCACCTGTATCATTGGGCATACATCAACCTTGTCTAAATTTTGAGAAAATCTAGCAGCAGTGGTCAAACTTCTTGTTTGTACAGGACTTCTAATAATGTGACCCTGACTTCTTTTGCTGTTATATGGGGGGGGCTGCAGGTTTGTTAAGCTTGGATACAAGTTTTGTGTACGAGCGGAAGGCCCCTCTTGCTCCTCTGCTTGAGCTTCGGCTGGAGCCGTGGCCGCAGCAGTGCGCCTGCGCACTGTGGCCTCATTGTCTTCCGGCCTGACAAACATAGTCTCAGCCTCATCACCTTTCATCTTTCTATCTTTTGTCTTTTGGATTTGTTCTCTTCTCTCTTGTGAAGCTTTTAACCACATTTTAGCACAATCCAATTCTCTCTCTTTTCTTTTCTTTTTCAGTCCATTTTTCTTTTTATCCACACTCTCTTCTAAAACATCAACTACTATCTTCCGCACTTCAACTCTCAACTTCCCTTCTACTCCATACTTTTTCTTCCACTTTGGCATATATTGCATACAATTAAGAAATCTACTCGCCATGTACTTCTCATCTCCGTCAAGAGGTAGAGATTTACCGTTTTTATTTCCCATATTAATTCTAGTAGTTTTAGGTTATACAATTTCTTTTTCTCAAAAATATTATTATTATTATTTATTTATTTATTTATTTGAGGATCCTCAATGCAGGTTTAAATTGACCTTTCAACAAAATACTAGCCTGTATTATTGCCGTGGATCAATGCTAGAACTGCTATTTAGTCAATTTATCCTACCAGTCACACACTCAATCACACAAGTTATCCCTGCCTACATGAAGTCCTCCCTTTCTGCATAAAAAGGGAGCTGCTTCATCCAGTGAGGGGACTCTACAACACCCCCCACCTTCCCTGGGAACTAAAGACAACAGTCCTTGTCCCCAGCCCTGCCAACGCGAAGTCCTCCTTTTAAAAAAAAGGAGCTGCTTCATCCAGTGAGGGGACTCTACAACACCCCCCACCTTCCCTGGGAACTAAAGACAAAAGTCCTTGTCCCCAGCCCTGCCAACGCGAGGTTGTACTCTTTAGAATAGTGGTCGTCAAATAATGATCCACGGAGGTACTGAGATTTTAAAACAGTTTGAGAACCACTGCTCCAAAAGAGACAGCTCATCCAGAGGGGGACTCTACAACACCCCCTCCTTCCACAAAACTTACTTATTCCTGTGCACTTCTACCTTTTTACGCGTTTCACAAACAACAACACAACCACACAACTTCAGGCCTTTAACTTACTTGTCCCCTGGTTCGTTGCACTGCCGGGTCCCGTCAATCCACCTCTGTCAGACGAAGATTTTCACATATCGCGGGTGGTCTTGGAACCAATTATCCCCGATAAACGAGGGATTACTGAACTGTATTTGTGCTGTGCAAGATTTTAACAATAGCGTGACAAAAGCAAAGAAAAGGGAACACCAATCTGGAGAACTACAAGGCGCTGTGCCCGTCCGTGCACGCCGGCTTCTTGAGAGAAATAAAATAAAACGTTTGATTTAACAGTATTATATTAGGACAACTATGAAGTGGAGAATAGAAAGGTGCAGATGTTGCAACTAAGTTAGGAAAATATGGAGCACATCACAACCATGTGACCACCAGGGAACAGGTGCTGAAGTAGGAGATGGGGGCTTAAATGGGTCTGTTTTTTGTCCGTCTGTCACCTCTGGGTGTCACAGTATCAGGTCAATTTGGCGGGCTATTTTGTATCAGAGTTGGACTACTGTTTCCTTGCCACACATGCATAGGTGGAATTATTTGAATCAGTAAAATTGAAGTGGATGTAAAGCTGAATGCACAAACAGAGAGCAGCAGGAAACTGACATCATTCCAATCAACCCCACAGCTCCCTCATATTCTTTTTTTTCCCTCTCTAAAGTACCATGCCACTTTACCAGACTGTGTTTTTCTTTCATGCTTAATATATTGTTCCATGTATGTAATACAATGACGGTACTGGTTTAGTATATTAAAAAAAAGTATTGTAAATGTATAGTTTTACACATACTTCTAAAATGAACAGTAGTTTATTTAAGGCCTGAATATTTGTTTACTCCATTTCTTGGAAACGTTTGGTGAGGCTTAATTTCCATGTTTCTAGTCTGTCCATGTAGACCTTTGTATTAGAAAAACACAGATCATTCAAAAGAGAATATGGTTTGTTTACAATATGGTCATTGTTAGAGATTTGCTCACTCAAACAATATTTTGCAAGAACCACACGGGAGACAAGTAAGTCCTTTTTGACACCTGCAGGTGGAGAGTCCATTCGTCGCTGTGTGTGCAGCGATGTTCGAATAGATCTCTGGACTCTCCTTCCTGCAAGCGGATATTTATTAAGAGAAACAGAGTGGGGGTTGAGAGTTGACAGGTTTGGTGGACCCCCGGCCTCTGGTAAGATCAGAGCAGGGGGTGTTTTACGATGTTGTGGGAAACAGAACAACTTTGATTGCTTCCTCTGCAGCTGGTCAATCAAGCAGAGAATGCAACCACATTATTTTACTGCGTTGTGAGAGCAAGACAAGATTGGTTAATCATTATAGTCTACATTCCAACATAATCCTATGATAAAGATAACCTGGAAAACCCTAACATCTCCCTCCTGTTTTATCATATGATTATGCTACCCCAAACAACAAAGACAAGTAAGAAAAAAAACACATATATATGTATAACGAAGAAAGAAGAATAGGAAAAATAAAAAACAACAAACAATGATAGCAACACTTTCCAGTGAAGATGAGGCATTACCTCAATACCCCAAATCAAACTTATTGTGTAAGCGAAAAACCTGCTGGCCAGATGTTATTAGCAGGAAAATTCTTACACGGCCCCGTTGCCACAGGCGACCAGAATGCTATCAATAATAAAAAAAAATAAAAAGAAAAACACAGAAACAGTACATCATTGTATCCATCACTTGCGAAGCATTTTCGATGGCCAAATCATCAAGTTTCTGTAAAACATGCTCAACAGAACAGCATCTACGCAATCCACATCTCATTATCATTATCACATCTGTCACGTCCAAGAAGTTGTATATGTGCTCGCGTTTTCGTCAGCTGATGATGTTCTAGTCTGTAGGTGAGGTCTGTCACACACACTGGCGCACACACTCGTGTCCAGTTGGCAGGCAGCATCGGACAACTCTTGTGACCACAAAACCATGATCCGTACTGAACAGGCACGTGCACTCATAGGATGCAGGTGAGGCAGTGCCTCTGAACTTCTGGATGAAGTAGGTCCCGTCCGATGGTGCAGCCATGTTGGTAGTAGAGCCCTTACACCTTGAAAACGGCTCTCTCATCCTGGCACACAGCGGTGATGTCCAAAGCTCCCATCCAGTTTCCTCCTGGAGAGCAGTCGTCGTCAATGCATTTGTGGGTCCTGCTACCTTGGATGTAACATGTGTAGTCAGCAAGACTTGGAATGGTCCCTCCCGTCGTGGCTGGCCCAGTTCCTCCTTTTGATGACCTCTATGTAGACCCAGTCTCCTGGATTGATGGGGTTGTCGACCTGTGAGGAGGAAAGATCAGGTAGCAGTAAATTTGTCTTTGACACAGTTTGAGCGTCCTGATCATATAATCTGCCAAGGACTGTTCTTTATCTGTTGTTTGCAACTCTCGTCGTCAATTGTAGTGCCCATTTAACTGGCAAATAGGAATGTTTGCGGGAAGAGTTTGAACACTTCCTAATGATTCCCTTTAACCAAAAACTATTTATGACAGGGGCGTTCCCATTTATTGCCTCCTGGTTTAAAAGAGATTGTCTTACCCATGCCTTCTTTCTCCTCACACGCTCGCACCCACACAGGGTGTGCACACACACACACACTCACACACACACACACACACATCCGCACGCACGCATACACAAAACGGCATACAAAGTTCAGACGAACAACAACAGAATGTCACAATTTTATAGAGATTACGCACAAAAACAGAACACACAAACAAAGGGATTCTAATCCATCTCTCATGTAGCTTCTTTTGATAGAATCTCCTATCGGTAACTGTATAGCAGACGTTTTAGCATATAATCCCATACTCTGCTCTCTCACTTCTACTTTTTCATGTCGGTGCAGTCGTAGGTGGCCCCTATTGCAGTCATTGTCTTGTTAACTGTCGCCTTGTGACTCCTATGCATGATTGTGTGAATGTCAAAAATTGAACGTACCTAACTTTCTGACCATCCAACCTCCACTGTGGTACAAAAAACCTTACTATTGTATTGAGTAGGTACATTGAGCAACCTAGCTTCCTCCTGACTGCCAAATGTCCTGTTCTAAAATTTATATAACTCGACCTCTACGTTTTAAGCTTGATGAGCCAAAATATCAGATCTTGCTCTTGTTTCCTACCGTTTTAGCCTATTTGTTTTATCCAAATCCGTTCAATCTCTGATTATACTGCTTTTCTCTGGAGCCCTACGTATTTTTCAAATTTTTATTTATTTATTTATCAAATCTCCTCAGTTCTGTCAAACTCAGTGCACAATGAACCTCCCTTCCACTTTGAACCAAGCTTCACCAAATTTGGTAACGCCGTAGCAAGGAGTGCGATTTGGTTGTCGGACGCTCCAAGTCCATATCTTTTTGCCGCACTTCACCCTCTCAAGTTGGTGTTCTTTTGTTGTTGCTTCAGAGCGACCCCATCCATCACTCTTGAATGAGTCCATTGTTCAAATGAGTCAATTTTCATCATTGTGAGTTCCTCCGCTTTTCACTGTCTTTTCCGTCCCCGAGGATGTTGTCTGTCCTCCGGAGTGTACTTGTCCCCCTCCAAGCACAACAGTAGTCTTTTCTTGTCCTTCGCCAAAGGTCAAAGGTGCTTCAGAGCCAGGCACCATTTTGTAGTTGTTCACGGCTGCAGGCGAAGTCTCGGATTGGGTTTCAGGGACCCTGACACTGAGAATGACAGGCTGGGACATCAAACTTGTAAGACTATCTCCAAATGTAGCTGCTTCCATCAATTTGCTGGTAACGTTTGTTTACCAAACTTCAAATTCTTCTAATAACAGCGGTCTCGTTTTTATATCGTAAATCCTGCAACTCATCCTATTTTTGAGCTACATTTTATCTATAGTTCCAATTTAATCGGACAGTATGTTGTCTTCAGTATCATTATTGAAAATCAACTCATCGAGGTCTGCTTTCCACATCAAGCCCTAATCTGTATGTCTTGACCTCTCACATGTTATTGTCATGCTTGCTCAAAAATGTGACTTAGAGTATGGTGCTGTGAATTCTCAATCTCCCCAATGAAATTGGATCCCACCTCGTAGTTTTTATCTTTCTCATGTTCCTGTTAGCCTGCAATTGTCCAAATCAAAAATGTTTTCTTTTAACTGTCTTTCTTTTGAACCTCTAAATCTCTCATGTTGCTAACCTATCTACACCAGAACAAAAAATTTACCACAGTATAACACCAAATGTATTTGAAAATTCGTTGTCATAAAGTGTTGTATTATTACTATCTTCCACTATCTGTCCTACTCACTCCCTCCTTTTGAGGCTTGGCAACGCCCATGCCTCACACCTTGACAAACTTTTTGGGAGAATACGTTCTTTACGACATACGATTCCATCATCATTTAATTTGACTTTCTTTCCAAAATGCTTCTCAATTTCTCAGTTCACACATCTTCTACATGTGTTACTGATTCTCCAGTTTTTTCTCTAGTTAATTATCAATCCAAAAGCTACGTGTTTCTTTCTAACATTCAACCTGCTCAAAATCACTCTTTCATCAAAGTCGCTCTACTAATTTTCTATAGTAGTCACCAACGACTTCAACCATTCAACCTTTCATTCAGGCAATCATTCATCAATGCTCATCATATGCATCTCACACAGTCTCCAAAAAGGAGTCATACTATCACATTGGTCCCAATTCATCCAAGCTCACCACACAGCATTCATATATCATTTTCAACTCAGGTTTCCTGGTAGAACAATCCACCAGTCCAAACAAAACTTAACTAAAACAAACAACTGGCAAATTAATCTGAATTTTTTTTGTTTTGTTTTTAAATTTGAAGAACTCAATCTCTCAGATTTAGCTTGCATTTAGAATTTTGTATAATCTTATAACACAACCAATCAATTATTCCTATTAAATGTAGCATTGCAAAATCTTAAATTCACAATTTAGCTTCTTCCAATTCCTGAAAGCATGTTCTGTCGGTTTTTTTTTTCTTCTTCTTCGAATTTCTCATGTGAGCTCGACACTTAACATGCACAAGTGTGGATTAGTTTCTGCTCGCAAACAGATTTCTCTCTTTTCCTCTCATTTTTATCTGTCAAAATTGTTTCTGTTCTGCGGTGTAAATTGAATAGACAACAGTCCAGCAAATTTCTTTATACTAAAAGTTTAGCCAATCTTCATCAATTTGGGACTTTAACTTTAACGTTAACACATACGCACACACATGCACAGCTCTCGCGTGCGGAAGGTAGGTCTCAGCAACAATGATTCTTCACAGGCTGGCCATTTCCTGTGGTCGATCATGAGCTGGTCCCTCCCATGCACACGAGGACAGCACATTCTAATTTTATTTATTTATCTTCTAGAAGCAAGTTGCATTTCTTTACCACTTGATTTGCATATTTTAACTTTAGTGTAACACAAATTGAGCTCTAGTCATTTGTAATTTGGGCATACAAACAGCATTGTCATACTTCTTGGATGGACAAGACTTCTAATAATCTAAAAAAAATTCTAATAATCTGACAATGACATGTTTTGCTGTCATATGGGCATCTATTCTTTCTTTCTCTGTATGAGCATAAGCGGTCAAAGAGGAGGAAGCTTGTCATGCTAAAAAATTGGCTTTTCCTCTGCCCCTTCCTGCACCCTTTGATTGATATTGCTTTGCAGAACGACACTCTCGTGCAAAGTGTCCTCGTCTCCCACAGTTCCAACAGTTGTCTGAATCTGATGGGGGTTTTGATTTGAATGGTGGCTTGCGACGTTGTTGGTATCTAACTCTTCCTCTGCCCCTTTGGGAACTTTGGTAGAAGATTGTTGTATCTTCATTTAGATCATTATCATCATCTAGATGAAATACATCAAAACTTCTGCCTTTCTCAATCCCTTTGTCAGCGTCTCTGGGCCACTGCATGTTTTTTGTAAACCAAGCAGTGTCCGCTTCCACCAAGTGTTTTCTCACCCAACTGCCCAAGTCAGGGGGGAAACCAGTGAGGAGCGGAATTTTAAGATGTTGCTGATAAGCACTCTCATCTGCATCATTGAATGGGTTGCCACTATGTACCCAGAATTCTTTTTCAAATCTCAATTGAATGGCGGCTTCATCACTTTTCAACTTTCTATCTTTTGTCTTTTGGATTTGTTCTCTTCTTTCTTGTGAAGCTTTCAACCACATTTTAGCACAATCCAATTCTCTCTCTTTTCTTTTCTTTTTCAGTCCATTTTTCTTTCTTTCCACACTCTCTTCTAAAACATCAACTACTATCTTCCACACTTCAACTTTCAACTTCCCTTCTACTCCATACTTTTTCTTCCACTTCGGCATATATTGCATACAATTAAGAAATCTACTCGCCATGTACTTCTCATCTCCGTCAAGAGGTAGAGATTTACCGTTTTTATTTCCCATCTTAAGTCTAGTAGTTTAAGGTTTTACCATTTTTTTTTTCAAAATTTTTTTCTTTGAGGATCCTCAATGCAGGTTTAAATTGACCTTTCAACAGATTACTAGCCTGTTTTATTGCCGTGGATCAACGCTAGAACTGCTTTTTAGTCAATTTATCCTACCAGTCACACACTCAATCACACTAACTCCAGCGCTTTTTTAGGCCTCATGGCTCGGACAAACCAAAGCCGTATCTCATAGCTCGGACAAACCAAAGCCGTATCTCATAGCTCGGATAAACCAAAGCCGTATCTCATAGCTCGGATAAAACAAAGCCGTATCTCATGGCTTGGACAAACCAAAGCCGTATCTCATAGCTCGGACAAACCAAAGCCGTATCTCATAGCTCGGACAAACCAAAGCCGTATCTCATGGCTCGGACAAACCAAAGCCGTATCTCTCGTGCACACAACTTCAGGCCTTTAACTTACTTGTCCCCTTGGTTCGTTGCACTGCCGGGTCCCGTCAATCCACCTCTGTCAGACGAAGGCAGACCTAAGATGCTGGCCCAGCGAAGAATTCTCTTCCCAGGACTTTCTTCTCCAGGTCCTCCTAATGGACGCTGGCTTGTCGACAATGCAGCACGTCCTCCTTCGTCAGCCAGATAGCGGGTATGAGGGATCCGGGTCACGGCACCAAAATGTTAGAGATTTGCTCACTCAAACAATATTTTGCAAGAACCACACGGGAGACAAGTAAGTCCTTTTTGACACCTGCAGGTGGAGAGTCCATTCGTCGCTGTGCGTGCAGCGATGTTCGAATAGATCTCTGGACTCTCCTTCCTGCAAGCGGATATTTATTAAGAGAAACAGAGTGGGGGTTGAGAGTTGACAGGTTTGGTGAATCCCCGGCCTCTGGTAAGATCAGAGCAGGGGGTGTTTTACGATGTTGTGGGAAACAGAACAACTTTGATTGCTTCCTCTGCAGCTGGTCAATCAAGCAGAGAATGCAACCACATTATTTTACTGCGTTGTGAGAGCAAGACAAGATTGGTTAATCATTATAGTCTACACTCCAACATAATCCTATGATAAAGATAACCTGGAAAACCCTAACAGTTATATTTGATTGATAAAATCTAGAGTTCTCTCTATCAACTTAATCGTCAACTCCTGACCCCCCAATGTCCCTGTACTATCATACTAAATCTTTCTTGTATTCATTTAAGTGCAGATGGGAATGTGTGAGAAAATATCGGTCGTGTTTATTTTATTAATATAGGCAGA
Organism: Syngnathus floridae; assembly: GCF_059516105.1. Taxonomy (NCBI): domain Eukaryota; kingdom Metazoa; phylum Chordata; class Actinopteri; order Syngnathiformes; family Syngnathidae; genus Syngnathus; species Syngnathus floridae. The sequence continues at coordinate 909,388 of NC_142418.1, read as the reverse complement.
TTAAGAGATTTGACATTTGATGCTCAAACTCACAACTGTCAAAACATCAGGCAGAATTTGATGCTCAAACTCACAACTGTCAAAACATCAGGCAGAATAACAAGTTCTTTCTCCAATGTAAAAAAGCTCCAACTCGGAAGGCATCAACAAGCATCAATTTAAGAGGGACTATATATGAGCACTAAATGTGCTTTCGGTTGTCTTGGGGATGCATGTATGCATATTTATTGCACATTTTTGGAGAGCATGGATAGAATAGCAAGTGGAACAAAAATATTCATATACATTTACAGTATGGATTATGCAATATATTGCCACAATGTTGTATGTATGTATACATTACACTGAATAATTGTTTTGTATGAATGGTTAATATTTCGTTTCGTTTCGTTTATTTCAAACGTGAAAGAAAAAAAATATGATTACTGTACACAATGAAAAGACATGACAAAATACATGCATATACATATATACACATACAGACATACATACATACATATACATATATATACCTATAAAATATACATATACCTATATATACACATGCACACGTACATACACACAAACTAAAAAAGTAGAAATAAAGATATAACCACAAAGAAACCATAAATCACATTCACATGCCTGGAAAGGAGTGGGAAGAAGTATAATTTATTTAATCCCACCCCCTTTTAATAATCCCAAATACCCAGCTATAAATCATTTTGCCTCAGTTATCCCAACAAAATACTAAATTACTAAATCATCTCCCACCTGCTGATTGCTAGACACTAAACATGTACCTACACAATATAAATACATACGTATATCGCACACACAGACATTTAACATACATACATACCTTAAATACAACACAAAGATACCTTAATGATAAAAATAAACAAAATAACAGAATGAACGAAACAAAGACAAACAGACAAACAAAACCAACAAAGAAATGTAAATCAATAATTACTTAGCACCCCCTGATACTCATACACCCTCATTTCTGTACCTTGTAAAAATAATTTCTTCTTTATATCTTTTTTTAAACTGATAGATGTTTGAACGTTCCCTGAGTGTTTCCTCCAAAGTATTCCATAACTTAATTCCACAAATTGAAATACAGATTTTTTTTTTTTTGTTGAGTGCCTTCCTTATCCTGTAATTAAATGTCCCCCTTAAATTATAACCCCCTTCCCTTCCAGTGAAAAGATTCTGAATATTAGTTGGCAACAGATTATTATTTGCTTTGTAAAGTATATGTGCTGTCCGGAATTCCACTATATCTTTGAGTTTGATGAGTTTTGACTCTAAGAATAATGAATTTGTGTGATCCCTGTATCCTGCCCCATGAATGATCCGTATTGCTTTTTTTTGTAAAATGATAAGTGGATATATTGTGCTTATGTAATTATTACCCAAAATTTCTACACAATACATGAAATATAGACGAACTAGTGTATTATAATGGATGCAGAGTGATTTATGATCCAGAGCCTGTTTGGCTCTATTTAATACTGCGATGCATCTTGAGATTTTAGTTTATACATGATTAACTTGTGATTTCCAACTGATCTTATCATCTATTGTCACCCCTAAAAATTTAATCTCATTCACTCTTTCAATACTAACCCCATCCAGGTTTATCTCTAGTTTCAAATTAGTTCTGTGATTACCAAAAAGTATTACTCTTGTTTTGCTTAGGTTTAAGGATAATCTATTGCTGTCCAACTATACCTTTAATTTGCTTAATTCATTATTTATTAGTCTTGTTAAGGTGTGTAAATCACTACCAGAACAAAAAATATTTGTGTCATCTGCAAACAAAACCATCCTCAAAATATGTGATACCTTGCATATATAATTTATATATAATATAAAAAGTTTAGGGCCCAACACTGACCCCTGAGGGACGCCACAAATAATGTCCAAACACGTTGAACAAGTGTCACCCAACTTCACCAACTGCTTCCTTTTTGTTAAATAGCTCTTGATCCACTCTAATGGTTTCCCCCTGATGCCATACCGATGCAATTTATTGAATAATATTTTATGATCTAATGTGTCAAATGCCTTTCTTAGATCTATGAATATCCCAACTGTATATTGTTTTAGGTCTATTGCGTTAGTAATTTCCTCCACTGAGTCAATTAGTGCCAGTGATGTTGCTCTTTTGGATCTAAATCCATATTGACTTTCAGTGAGTAAATTATATTTATCTATGAATTTGTCCAGTCGGTTATTGAAAAGTTTTTCCAGTATTTTGGAAAATTGTGATAGTAATGATACAGGTCTGTAGTTTGTGAAGTGGTGTTTGTTCCCAGTTTTATACAAAGGTTTGATTTTTGCTATTTTCATTTTATCTGGAAATATACCAGTCTGAAATGATAGGTTACAGATGTATGTTAATGGTTTAGAAATCCCCTCAATGACTCGTTTTACAGTAGTCATATCAATGTCATCGCCGTCTTTGGATGTCTTGTTTGTGCATTGAGAGACTATCTTTATAATTTCTTTCTCATCCGCTGCTTTGAGCAACATTGAGCTCAGATTCCTATCTATTAAACTATTACACTGCTCCTCAGATGTCACTGAATCTGGGATTTGTTTGGCCAGATCAGGTCCCACACTTACAAAGAATTTATTAAAGTTATCAGCCACTTCTTGCATACCATGCTTCTCAGTGTTATTGATAATAAAATATTTAGGATAATTAATTTTTTTAGAGCCATTTTTATTACAGTATTCATTATATTCCATATTTCTTTGGTGTTATTTTTATTATCATTTAATATGTTATTGTAGTATTCTTTTCTAGCAGCTCTTTTAATATTAGTTAGTTTATTCTTATATTGTTTGTATTTATTTTCTGACTCTTTAGTTCTCTGTCTTATAAATTCTCTGTAAAGTGTATTTTTCTTTTTACAGGCATTTTGTAAGCCCTTTGTGATCCAGGGATAAGCTACATATTTTAGTTTCCTAGTATTTACTTTTACAGGACAGTATTTGTCATATAACCTTTTGAAAATTTTTAAGAATTCCTCATATGCACAGTTAATATTATTTTCATTGTATATACTATCCCAGTTTTGTGACATTAAACCATTTTTAAATGCCTTTATTGTTTCTTCTGTTTTAATTCTTCTGTATTCCTGTTTTTTGGCCGGTTGAGTAATTTTATAGTTGTCATCAAAAACCATAAAAACTGGCAAATGGTCACTGATGTACTAATAACCCACTTATTGTGTTGTTTAAGATGTCATTTGTGAATATGTTATCAATAAGAGTGGCACAGTGAGAAGTTATTCTGGTTGGTCTAGTGATTTTTGGATACAAGTTCATGCTATATATTGTGTTAACAAAGTCTTCGGTCAGTTTGTGCTTGTTTTGGATTGAGTAAATCAATGTTGAAGTCTCCACAGATGAAAATTGTTTTGCAACTGATTTTTGAAAACACCTCCTCCATCCATTCTGTGAACAGTTCAATGCTAGAACCTGGTGTCCGATATATACAGCTAATGATTATATTTTTCTTTTTTTCTTTGAGTATTTCAATTGTTATGCATTCCGATATGTTGTTAACTACCATTGAGATGTCCTGTATCACCCTGACGTTTAATGTCTTTTCCACATAGATCGCAACTCCTCCTCCACCTTTGTTTTGTCGATCTATGTGTATAAAGTCATATCCCTCCAGCTCAAAGTCCGCCCCTTTTACTGTGTTGATCCATGTTTCCGTTATTGCAATAATGTTGAATGGGCGAGTAAACTGATGAAGATAATCCTTAATGTTTGTAAAGTTGGCATACAGACTCCTACTGTTAATATGTATCATAGACAGTTTGTTATCTTCATTGATTCTATTAAATTCTTCATCAGTATAGTAACTGCAGTTATTGTTGATTGAGTTGAAGAAGTTGTTATCCGGGTCTATATCATGTTCCATATCCAGTGATCTGTGGTCAGTGTTTTGAAATGATTGGAGTTCCAGTTTGTCGTGTTCACTAATCCTCTGAGTTATGTAACTGTTGTCTTCAAGTGTAGATGCTTGGCTTCTTTCGGTGTGTGTCATGGTTGTGAGTAGAGTTTACCTTACAGCCCTGCATATGATGATCATTGGTATCTATTCAGCTCCTCGATACTTCTTACCATCAGCACTTTTACTTCTTCCGTTGTTCCATTGAGCTTGATAAATATTTTACAGTTTGTAGTCCAGGTATGTTGAATTTTTTTCTGCTTCCTCAGGTAGCGTGCTTTTTTGGCAATATCAGCGTTGCGCTTGGTCAGGTGCTCATTGATGTAGACGTCGGTTCCTCTCAGCTTTCTTCCTTGTTTTAATAATGCAATCTTGTGTTTTTTGTTGACAAACCGCATGATGACAGTGGATTTGTCTCCGGGGCTCCTCTTGGGAAGAGGGTGGCACGTTTCGATGTTGTCGCAGTCCAGCTGTATCCCCTTGGACTGCGGGAAAGTAGCCACCTGTTGCTCCGTGGAGCTAACATCCAGTTCACCGGGCTCACCTCCATCGCCAGCCGCCAATGCCCGGGCGTATGATCGGGGTTTGATGTTTACTCCGGAGATGATCTCATCGTTCATTCTGGTGTCTTGCTCCAGGTCAGCAACCCTGCTTTCCAGGAAGGTGATTTTCTTTTCATTTTCCTCATTCTGGCTGCGGAGAGCTTAAACCTCCTCAACCAGCTTAAGGATAGCTTTCTGCTCCAGCCTGACAGTCGAGACTTCTTCAGTGAGGAAGTCCAACGCCTTTTTAATATCTTCGACCTCCTCCACCGAAGAGAGGGGAGTCGTTGATGCCTTCTTCGGACCCATGTTTGGGACGTGCTAGTCCAGGAGATTAGCTTACTTTGCGTTTGTTTGCTTGAAACGATGACGAGTTGTATGCTAGCTGTCAAAAGTTCGTTTTTGTTCCCTAGCAAAAAGTCAAGTCAAACTTGTGTTTTGTTGCTCATCTCGACACGGGACTGTGGATTTGTTTGGAGCTCCCGATATCCTCCACCAGAAGGTCATCCAGCTTGCGGTGCCTGCCTCCACCTGTTAGTGGATCATCAGCTTCCTGGTCAACAGGAGACAGCAAGTGAGGCTGGAGACCATCACATCCGACACCCGGCCCACCAACACTGGTGTCCCCCAGGGGTGTTTACTCTCCCCACTGCTCTTATCTCTCTACACTAATGATTGCTCCTCTGGCCACTCTTCTGTTAAGCTCCTAAAGTCTGCGGGTGACACCACTCTTATCGGACTGATCTGGGACAGTGACGAGATTGCGTACAGGCAGGAGGTGGAGCGGCTGGTCCACTGGTGCAGCCAAAACCACCTGGAGTTGAACCCGCTCAAGACTATGGAGATGACAGTGGACATCAGGAGAGACCCTTCACCACTCCCCCCCCCCCCCCCCCAACCTCAGTAATGAGCGACGAGTATAGCTTAAAAGCGGCATCATATGCATTTCTTTTGTCCCCCATAATGACGGTTTGTGTATAAAAGCTTCCTGTCTTGTGTGAGTGCGGGTGTGTGCGTGATGCGCGAGACGATGAAAACACAAACTAGCACGTCTTCTTCGGTGCGTTATCTCTTCTTCGTCTGTCTCGCGCTTGCTTCCTGCTAGAGCGCCCCCTGGAGGCCGTAAAAATCCATAAATACGCTCCAGAGTAGACACAAGATAATGTCATCAACATCGACTGCCTTTGGCTTAAAAGCGGCATCATATGCATTTCTTTTGTCCCCCATGATGACGGTTTGTGTATAAAGGCTTCCTTTCAGTAATGTCTGTCTTGATCGCGTTCTGCGTGATGCGCGAAATGTAAACACAAACTAGCACGTCTTCTTCGGCGCATTATCTCTTCTTCGCCTGTCTCGCTCTTGCTTCCTGATAGAGCGCCCCCTGGAGGCCGGAGACCGTAAAAATCCATAAGTATGCCGTGCTGGCGTTTAAGGTTCAAAGCAACCTTCTGAATAAAATGCATTAAAAGTTCACATTCATTACAACTTGTTTTTGGTGAGCAAAATGTCAGAAGAATTGAATTTAAATGCTGATTGATTGGGTTTTAATACAATGCAGATGGTTCAAACAGCGCCACTGCTATGTGTAATCTCTGAGTCACATGGCAGAGTAAGAGAAAGGGTTTAGAGCACAGGTGTCAAACTCAAGGCCCGGGGGCCAGATACGGCCCGCCACATCATTCTATGTGGCCCGCGAAGACAAATTGTACATCAAACTCGTGTCATTACTAGAATTGCAAATTGTCTTCATTTTTAATAATATCTTTTTTTTTTTAATATTTGACCAGTTTTTACTCGTCTGATTTGAAAATGAGTTATTTGTCAGTTTGTTTTGTAGCTTTTACTGTATATAATAGTGTTGAGAGTAAAAGTGATCAAGTCATCACACAAATCACCAAAAAAATCGTATATAAGCCGCACCTGACTATAAGCCGCAGGGTCCAAAATTTTGGAAAAAAGTCGCGCCTTATAGTCCGGAGATTACGGTATATGTTTATTGCGAGATCAGGTAATGCAGTTGCAGGACACAATAAGACTCTTGACAAGGAGCAGAAATGCACGAAGGCTTGGCTGAAGTGGACCCGGACAAGGTGAGAGCTGTCACGTCTTGGCTGGTACCGGAGACATGCAAGAAGCCGCAACAGTTTGTGGGCTTTGCCAACTTCTACCGCCGATTCATGCCACCGTGCTGTAGCCGCGCTGCTCACCGCCCTCACCAGCCCCGCCTCTCATATGTAAGACCTTCAAAAAAGTTTCTTGGAGCCATTTGCCAAACCAAACAGTAGGTCAGCCATTATGAATTTTCAGACAAATCTGATCCCACTTTTATAGCCTTTCACAGAGTTCATATTTCAAGAACTCCTCCTCAAGTTTTATTTGATTGTTACTGAGTGTGTTTCGTTTGATGATGTTCAAGTTGACAAGTAAAAACAAAGCTCATTTTTTAATCACAAAGTAAATATAAAGTTGTTCAAGAAGGGTCTTTAAATTCCTGGAAGAATTGCTGCTCACTTATGAAACCAAATCACACTAACAGGAAAAGTCATATTTACAGTGAATTCAGTATTTATACATACATATATATGTATATTTTATATATCAAAACATGAATATAAAACAATGGAGCAGTCATTTGTTGTGACTATCATAAACCAAGGACATTTCCGTCCCACCTGCCTAAAATCTACCCATAATGATCCACTTTTGGGTCTCGACCCACTAGTTGAGAATCACTGATCTAAACTGATGTAGTGTGGTTAGTTCAAATTAAGAATGATTAATTTATATACAGAAATTCTTTAATTTCACGTTTTTTAAGGTTTTTGCATTCTCTATATTCTGTAGGAGGAATAGTATTACATATAAAACTTAAAATGTAATTTTAATTGAGTGCAGTAAAAGAATGTTGAGGCTGTTGTGGTTTTACATGATTTTTCAAAAAGCATGTTGTGAGTAGAAAGATTAAAGGGTATGTAAAGGCACCTTTAACATGCTCTAAAAACCACTCAGAATGTTCGATTATATTCACCTGTATCCATCCATCCATTTTCTGAACCGCTTAGTCCCCACGGGGGTATTATAGAATTTGAAATAAAATTGCATTTGTGAGCCAAACGCAGTTAATTTGTGTGTATTTGTCGATCTTCCCCGCCCCTGTCATGAACCGCTACATTCTGGATCACGTGGTACCGTGACATAGATGATAGGACTCCCCCCATTGTTTGCCGATTGATAATGCGAATAACCACACATTTTCCTCGTGTTTTGTCCCCATATTAAATACTCAATACATCACATATTAAGCTTCATTTAGTTTACAAATTGGTGTTCAAACGTCTGCTCCACGATGGTGAAGGTTTGTTTTGTCAAATTTTGTAGCAATACGCACAAAACCCACAGTTTACATCATTTCCCAGCAACGGAATCTATACGCCGATAATGGGTTTGTTTTGTCTAAACAAAACGAGCTGATTTTAAGACCCCGCGGCCAGACTCTCAAGCTGTCATTTGTGGAGCTCATTTCACTCCGGAATGTTATCAGGGATCAATGATGGAGCGTCTTGGCTTCAAAACTAAGAATCTTCTCAAGCCAGACGCAGTACTTACAGTCCAACCTGTGCCCACAGAAGAACAATTGGTTGCCATGTATGTAACAACCAAACATCATGGTGTTTATGGTTTTTTTTTTTTTTTTTAATCTGTCATGATTCATAAATCAGAGGCATTTACAAGGCACTTTTGAATGAGACACAATGATTGAACACTGACCTGTGGCAAAACCATGAAAGTATGTTTACTAGGTCAATGCAAACTCCGGTTAGAATATCTTATTTTTTTCCATTTTGCGTGTAGAACAAGTAGAATAGTTTTAGACTATTCACAATTATTTAGGCAGTTAATTATGGGATATTTTGTTACGAACCAGTCAGTATTTCCAAGCCGATCCGCATTTTCCTGACCATAGCCCTGCTCACGACCACGATGATCGCCATTTTCGGTTTGATTTTCTCCCGCTGGGGTACTTCTCACCGGTTCAAATTGGTACCCTTGTACCCCAGGAAATAAATCATACTCGTCTTCATTTTCATCTGAAGGTTAAGAATCATCTGAGAGAGATTCATCAAACGACATCGCTTCCGCTGCTGTATCCGCCATTAGGTTTACATGGGCTAAGTAACTCGGCAACGCTCGGCATCCTATAATATACGTCACAGTCACTTCGGCAATTTCCGGGATGAACCTCAACGATCACATACAAACCGTTGATTTTTCACCGATTACTCCTCAATTCGCAATTTTATTCAAAAATTAACAACAGTTTCCTAAAATACAAGTCCATCTTTATCAAATACATTTTGGGACCCCATAGTGTCTGTACATGCTGTCCTCCTGGTGCTTTCATATTACCTCCGTGTTCGAGTTAAAAGCTGTCCTCCTCATGCTTTCATTAGTGTGAAGGCGCCTTCACAGTTATGTTATTCTACACCATTCACTATCTTCTTCTTCTTCTTCTATTTTATTCTCACTTTTTTGTCCTGCTACTCCTTCCACATAATTCAACCGATTCACTCCATTCCACTTTTGACATATTCCAAATATTCACGAGATGAGCGCTTCCATTTTTCTAACTCAGCAAATTCTCCATTTTCGCAAAATTCGCAAATTTACAACAATTTTTTCCCCATTCGTTGTAATGGCACATTCAACATTTCACATTTACGTCGTTCCAGTTTGCAATTCACATCATTCAGCACATTCAATTCACATTGAGGAAGATTTTCGACATTCCCAAAATTGCCAAATTAAAAAATTTCATGTTTTCACGTGTAAAATATCCCCAAATTTTCATTTTTCACCACTAATTTCTACATTTTTGAACCGATTCAACCCGCTCCAACTTTCAACTGTTCATCTTTTGCCTACCTATTCCACAACCTCCCACTTACCAAAAATTCCAAATTTTCAATTTTGAAATTCACGCCAAATTCTTCAAATATTCGTTTTTCAACTCTAATTTCTACATTTTTCCACCAATTCAACCCGTTCCAACTTTCAATTGTAAAACCACATTTTCAAATTTGAAATTCGACCAAAATATTTTGCCTACCTATTCCACCACTTTCCATTTACCAAAAATTCAAAATTTTCAATTTTGAAATTCACGCCAAATTCTCCAAAATTTTCTTTTTTCCTTCCAATTTCTACATTTTTCAACCGATTCAACCCATTCCAACTTTATTCACTTTGTTCACCTTATGCTTACCATAATTACCCCCTTCACCCCCACTTCCACTATGCTTACCCAATTCACCCCTTCACCCCCTACTTCCACAGTGTGGCGGCCATCTTGGATTGACCCAGCAGTGCCCCAAAATGAACAGGAAGTGACCCAATATGAACAGGAAGTGAACCAGAAGTGCCCCAAATCAAACCGGAAGTGACAAAATTAAACCGGAAAAGACCCGAATCAAACCGGAAGTGACCTAAATCAAACCGGAAATGACCCAAATAAACCAGAAGTCACCTAAATTAAAACGGAAGTGCCCTCAACTAAACCGGCAGTGACCCCAAACAAACCGGAAGTGCCCCAAATAAACCGGAAGTGACCTTAATTAAACCTGAAGTGCCCTAAATAAAACCAGAAGTGACCTAGATTAATCATTTGCTTAACGTTTACAATTTTTTCAACCCGTTTCAACTTTAGAATCCCAAAGTGAACCTCTTAAACCCGTAGTTTTCGTTTCATTCCAAATTTCTAAAAATTTTGGCGCAATTATTTTTTTTTTAATTTCCATTCATTCTCGACGGGACATTTAATATTTAATATAACTTCTACATTTTTCAATTTATTCAACCCATTTCAACTTTAAACTCTTTTTCCTTTCTACTACACAATTCACACCAATTTTTCCAAAATTTCGTTTTCCCTTCTAATTTCTACATTTCTCAAGTAATTCAACTCCTTTCAACATCATTCTGCAGCATTCCCTAAGAATGTATTCAATTTCTTCGCCTTCACACGCGATTTCTCCAGAAATTGCATTTTCTAGTTATTATGTCCCTATTCGTCATCATAGTCTTGCCTCCAGTCTGCTATTTTGTAGTGCCTCTAATACTCCAGAGGTGAAACCAAGTTTCAAAGAATTCACCACGGCTGCTTACATTTTTTTCGTTCAAAAAATTTTCCGTTTTCACAAAATTCACAATTTTACGGCAATTTTTCCCCATTCATTCTTAATGGCAGATTCAACATTTCACATTTATGTTGTTCCTGTTTGAAATTCACTTAATTCAACACATTCAAATCACATTGGGGACATTCCCAAACTTGCCAAATTGAAAAATTTCACGTTTTCACTTTTACAATTTGCACAAAATTTTGCAAAATTTCACAAAATTAAATTTTTCACTTCTAATTTCTACATACTTCAACCGATTCAACTCGTTCCAACTTTCAACTGTTCATCTTTTGACTACCTATTCCACACCTTCCCACTTAGCAAAAATTCCACTTTTTCAAATTTGAAATTCAACCAAATTCTCCTAAATTTTGTTTTTCTACTCTAATTTCTACATTTTTCGACCGATTCCACCCATTCCAACTTTCAACTCTTCATCTTTTGTTTACCTATTCCACAACTTCCCACTTACCATAAATTCCAAATTTGAAATTCAACCAAATTCTCCAAAATTTCGTTTTTCTAATCAAATTTCTACATTTTCAACTGATTCAACCCATTCCAACTTTCAACTGTCCATCATTTGCATACGTATTCCACAACTTCCTACTTACCCAAAATTCAAAATTTTCAATTTTGTAATTAACTCCAAATTATCCAAAATTTTATTTTTCACTTCTAATTTCTACATTTCTCAACTACCATATTTTCCGCACTATTAGGCGCACTTTAAAACTTAAAATTTACTCAAAAAAACACAGTGCGCCTTATAATGCAGATCGCCTTATATATGGATCAATCGATGAATTTATTGATCCATACTGGTTGTACACAGCGCTCTGCCAAAATGTTTCAGTACGTTCTAGTATGACTAGTAAATTACAAGGTCGCATCGCTTCCCAGCATTACGGCAACCGTGGTCAGGGGGCATCACTGAATAGCTGTTGTACCCGCGAGGCTATTTCATTTCAAAATAAGCTGTTCCGTTAATGTTTTCGATTGTGTTTACGGATCAATAACCAACGGAATCATAAATAAGCAGCACCAATGTGTTAAATCAGTCTTTAGTTGGTTCCGATCACTTTTATGGGAGAGAGTTTGAGAAACGTGATTTTTTACAGGGGGCTGCCACAACACTTTGCTGAGGCTCATAGGAGTCTGCGAGCTTAGGCTCATGGGAGTTTGCGGCCTGCTAATAGTATAATGATAGCTGATATACGCACGAGGCTACTTCATTTCAAAATAGGCTGCTCTGTTAATGTTTCGAGTAAATTTACGGATCGATATGGTAGGGAAAAATAAGCAAACAGTACCAATGTGTTAGATAGAACTTTAGTCAGTTCCGATCATTTTATAGGAGATAGTTTGAGAAACGCGATTGTTTACAGAGGGCTCATGGGTTATTGGCTAGTGGATGCATACCACAACCCTAGTCAACCTCAGTTTGTTGCAGTATAGCTTCTATTTTATGCACCTTTTTATGCGGTGTGGCTGTTGGAAAATCGGGGCGTCTTCAGGGGGCTCCACAAATTAAACCTCAAAGAAGAGGGTAGGACGTTGTAGAACAAACCTGGGCAAATTACGGCCTGCGGGCCACATCCGGCCCTTTGTGCGTCCCTGTCCAGCCCACATGAGGCATATTGTAATTTAAAAAAAAAAAAAAATTGTTTCGTGCCTACAATACAACTGTTTCGCTTTTATTTTGAAAGGCATCGCATTTCCGTGTAGCGTACGTGTATGTGAGCTGTGCGTTAAGGTGAACAGTGCGAAGTAATGCTGCCCGAGAAACGTGTGCTGACCCTCAGAAAAGAAAAGTTGACAAGGAGCGCCATGTTTTCAACAAGACATGGACTGCCAAGTATTTCTTTACAGAAATGAAAGGTAAAGCCGTGTGCCTGATTTGTGGTTACACAGGTCGCTGTGTTTAAAGAATATAATTTGAGTCGCCACTACACTGTCACGTCTCGTCCCCAACTGCTCCACTATGTGTCTGTTGTCTTGGTTGCTGTCGTTCGGTGTTGTAGTTATGTTATGTGTCAACGTCATGATGTCTTTTTGGTTCCAGTTGCTGTCATTGGTAATGTCACCCGGTCATTTTGTTTCACGTCTTTTTCGGTCAGTCTTGTTGTTAGGTTTTGTTAATGAGTCATGTCGGTTGCCGAGTCTGTTAGTTTGCCTTTTTGAGTTCACCAATAAACCCTGGTCCAAGCTGCACTTGGTCGTCCTGCTCCATGCTCCACCCGACCGTGACAGAATGATCCGACCAACAAAACGACCAGCGCTTGGACCCCCCTCCACCACCAGCTCCCGCTGCGACGCACGATCCACGTCTGAGCAGGTTCCAGCGCCATGGGCTCCACAGCTGCCGTCTAACTTGCTCCTGTGACACCGGACCCGCGGCCGCCACCAGACTTCGCTCCAGCAACGCCGGACCCGCGGCCGCCATGAGACTCGCGGCCACCATCGGGCCTCACCCCGGAGTCACTGGACCCACGGCCGTCGTCGGACTTCTTGCCAGCAACGCCGGACCCGCGGTTGTTGCCGGACTTTGAGCCAGCTGCACCTGGCTCCACGCCCACTGCTACGGCGCGTGATGGCTCCTGCCGCTACGCACAGCCACGCCTTCTGAAATGCCGCCAATCACGGTACGGACTTATAGAGTTGCCGCCGATCGCGGTACAGACTTCCGGAGTCGCCGCCAATTGCCGTACGGACTTCCAGTGTTGCCGCCGATCGCGGCACAGACTTCCAGAGTCGCCGCCAATTGCTGTACGGACTTCCAGAGTCGCCATCCGAGTGCATTTTATGTTTGGGTTGCCGCCCGAGTGCGGTTCATGTTTGTGTTGCCGCAGATTGCGGTTCATGTTAGGGTTGCTGCCAGAGTGCGGTTCATGTTAGGGTCGTCGTCCGAGTGCGGTTCTGTCTCCCAAGTCGCCGCCCGAGTGCGGTTCTGTCTCCCAAGTCGCCGCCCGAGTGCGGTTCTGTCCCCCAAGTCGCCGCCCGAGTGCGGTTCTGTCCCCCAAGTCGCCGCCCGAGTGCGGTTCTGTCCCCCAAGTCGCCGCCCAAGTGCGGTTCTGTCCCCCAAGTCGCCGCCCGAGTGCGGTTCTGTCCCCAAAGTCGCCGCCCGAGTGCGGTTCGGTTCCCCAAGTCGCCACCCGAGTGCGGTTCGGTTCCCCAAGTCCCCGCCCGAGTGCGGTTCGGTTCCCCAAGTCACCGCCCGAGTGCGGTTCTGTCTCCCAAGTCACCGCCCAAGTGCGGTTCTGTCTCCCAAGTCGCCGCCCGAGTGCGGTTCTGTCTCCCAAGTCGCAGCCCGAGTGCGGTTCTGTCTCCCAAGTCGCCGCCCGAGTGCAGTACTGTCCCCCAAGTCGCCGCCCGAGTGCGGTTCGGTTCGGTTCCCCAAGTCGCCGCCCGAGTGCGGTTCGGTTCCCCTAGTCGCCGCCCGAGTGCGGTTCGGTTCCCCAAGTCGCCGCCCGAGTGCGGTTCGGTTCCCCTAGTTTTTTTTTTTTTGGGACGTCGGGAGCCGTCCCTTGTGGGGGGGGTTCTGTCACGTCTCGTCCCCAACTGCTCCACTATGTGTCTGTTGTCTTGGTTGCTGTCGTTCGGTGTTGGAGTTATGTTATGTGTCAACGTCATGATGTCTTTTTGGTTCCAGTTGCTGTCATTGGTAATGTCACCCGGTCATTTTGTTTCACGTCTTTTTCGGTCAGTCTTGTTGTTAGGTTTTGTTAATGAGTCATGTCGGTTGCCGAGTCTGTTAGTTTGCCTTTTTGAGTTCACCAATAAACCCTGGTCCAAGCTGCACTTGGTCGTCCTGCTCCATGCTCCACCCGACCGTGACATACACGACCAAGCATAAGAAAAAATACATCTGTCTGATAAACAGGGCGCATCAGAGGCTGATGCATAGCTAGCAAAACTGCAAGCCCAACAAGGACTTTTTATCAAACTTCACACCCAGAGATGGAGCGGCTTTGCCATTTGAGGAAAAGTTAAAGAAGTTAAGAATAAATTGTACTGATTAATAATTGTTTTTTTATTTGACGTTTACACCACAATTTCACATAGCTTAATATAAATATAAACAGAATAATTGTGTTCTTCTAATTACCAGTACCAACTATTTAAAATAAATAATTTTGTGCATTTTACAATGGAAGAAAATTGAGCAGGTTTAAGTTATCGTAGGTGTGGCCCTCTGACACAACTCAGGTTTTTCATGTGGCCCCTTGTGAAAATTAATTGCCCACCCCTGTTGTAGAAGAAGAGCGTACCAATGAAAGCGGCGGAGGTCACCATGGAATTGAGGCCAGATTCGACGGATTGATGTCAACGGCTGCATGAGTTTGGACACCAGTGTTGCGGTCTAGTTGCAGAGGAAATTATGTCAGATCGTCGCCATATTGTATGTTGAGAGGCGTTATCTATTAATTTGTATGCAGCTATTCTGCCTGTCCCAATTCACTACGGTTTATGTGGACACGGAGGCGGAGCTTCCAGGGGATGGATGGATGGATGGATGGATGGATGGATGGATGGATGGATGGATGGATGGATGGATGGATGGAAGGATGGATGGATGGATGGATGGATGGATGGATGGAAAGAGAGCGAGACAGAGAGAGGTTGCAATCAGAGAGAGAGCGAGAGATTGGGTTGATAGTGGTGGATGTTAGGTTTATGTCCTAAACGCCTCACAAACAATGAGGAGAGAAGATGCAAGGAGAATTAGGAGAGTTGTATGCTGTTCTCTCACCAATTCTCCTCGCAAGGAGAAAAGGAGAGCCGTATGCTGGTCTCTCAACTACTCTAATCAGCTCTCCTGTCAACCTCACTTTTATTTTGTTTGAGATCCCTAAGTTACATAACTTTAAGGGGTGGAGAAATCAGCACTTGTTTACATGTTTTTCCTGCAGAGTCTCTGCAAGCAGACATTAGCGGATAAGCTCTTTTGCACCTTATTTCATCATGTCTAACAGCAGAAAGGTCTTCTCTGTGGTTACCTCTTACCTGTGGTTACCTGTGGCTTGAGATCAGCTGGGGCCAAGCAGAGGCATCAAGTTTCGGCTCCTCTGCTTCTGTTCCTTATTCACAACAGACTTTCCACAGTGATCACAAATGTATAATACATAATAAATCATATTAAAATATTATTCCTACAGTGGGGTTTGGAATGAATGGATGGATGGATGGATGGATGGATGGATGGATGGATTATGGATGGATGGATGGATGGATGGATGGATGGATGGATGGATGGATGGATGGATGGATGGATGGATGGATGGATGGATGGATGGAGACAATAAGAGGTAGCAATCAGAGAGCGAGAGAGAGCATTAAGCAATCACAGCGAGATAGCGAGAAAAAGAGAATGTGTGCGCGCGCGCGCGTGCGTGATAAGATACTAAATTTTTCATTTCAAATGCAATTTTGTGCACATGAAATTTTCTGTGGTTGTAAGTACCTGCACATATTTGTCTGTGCAACATGGTTCCGCGTTGGTATTTGGTATTTTATATCAACAACAACCTCAATATGGAGCATCCATCATGACCTGACCACCTCTCCCGCCTGCAGGTACTTGAACAGACCCAACAAGTAGCAGCAATTTTCCATTTTCATTTGTTGACCACTTGACCATTTGCTATCCTCAACTGTGGCTGATGAGCTCATGGGTGACTTCTTGTCTGTGCACATCTGTAAGATCTGGGCCAATACCTGTGTCCACAGTGCAGTCCAGAGAGCTATTTGCACAGTCTCACAAATGAACTGAACATGGAAAGAGAGAAGAGCAAGGAACCAAGATTTATACCCTAAAATTGTTTTCGATTATAATTGTATTATGAAACTTCAAAAAACTAATTCATAATAAAAATAATTATACATTATGAAATTATAATTTATTATGAATAATTTCACGTGTGAAACTCGGTAGCTCATCTTTAAGGACTTGGGCTTTAGAGCCGTAATATGAAGTACCAAAAGTGCCAAAATTAAAAAAAAATAGATAAATGTACACTGGACTTTTTATTTATTTCAGTGTGTATTTAATTATTTCAAGATTTATTTTGTAATTTATTCACTTGTGTCCATATTTATTTAATTATTTCAATATTTTATTTTGGCACTCTTGTTCTCCTGTACTTCGTTGAAAAAAATGCATTTGTGAATAATTAATATTGTATAATACATGCTAGCTTTTTTAAATGCCACTGATAAGGACTCAGCTCTGTTTGCTACTTTTAAATTATTGGTTATCTGGAGACAGAGCATTGTTATTTTCCATTTTAAATATTTTATCTTGCTGTTAACATGGTGGCGCATTGGCCTCAGTTCAGAAGTACAGGGTTTGATTCCTGCGCTGGCCTTCCTGTGTAGAGTTTGCATGTTTTCCCTGTGCCAGCGTGAGTTTCCTCCCAAATTCCAAAGACATGCTAATTGGTCATTCTATATTGTCCTTTGATGTGATTGAAAATGTGGATGCTTGTTTGTCTATGTGTGCCCTGGAATTGGCTGGTGACCAGTTCAGGATGTCCCCCGACTATCATCCAAAGATTGCTGGGATAGGCTCCAACGCACGACCCTTGTGAGGATAAGTGGCTCACAAAATGGATGGATGGTGTTAAGAGGCCAAGTGCATATTTATTCTGCATATGTCTGTTATTTCATTGTAAATCATGACAAATATGCAGTACTCTAATAGTTCAATTCTGACATTACCTTCTTACAATAAAGATATCTCGTTGCCTTCGACACCAGCGCACAGTAGAATCCCCCAATTTCACTGGTGTGTGTGTGTGTGTGTGTGTGTGTGTGTGTGTGTGTGTGTGTGTGTGTGTGTGTGTGTGTGCATGCGCGCGTGTGTGTGTGCACATTTGTGTCACTACAGTAATTTAGATTAAAAAACATGGGCCGGGAGGAAGATTTTCCTCAGAGACCAAAGTCAATTCTGTGACAGACCGGACAGGACAGCCAGGTGCGATGCGAGACAGACTTTATTGAAATGAGGGAAGGAGAAGTGGAGAGCTGGAGCGCTGACTTGACTGGGGTGGCCGATTGGCTGGCTCGTGTGTCGATGGGTGAGGGTGGCGGCGCCCCTGTTGATCAACGTCCACCGAGTGGCTGACGGGCAGATGACAGGAATCGACCTGGTGGGAAAAGCAACAGAGCGAGGGTTCAAGTTCAAGTCCAAGTTCAAGTTTACTTTATTGTCAAAAATCCTATGTAACAGGGTTACCACAGAAGTTTGAAATTGCGTTTGACCAGTCTCCAATGTGCAGTTTAACTAAAAACATTTAAATAAGACATTGACATAAATCTCTTTCTTTCTCACACACACATACACACAACACACACAACACACACACACACAGCCAACTTACTCATACTGAATTTACAATTCTTTCTCCGACATATTCATTCACAACATAAACACAGACAATGCACACTTACACATTGCAGTCATTCAAACACTAACATGCTGATAAAACATGTGCAATACTATACAATAAAATACTCTCTCTCACATTCACACACACGCACACACACACACACGGTGTGTAATAAGAGTATTGACATAATACAGACATAACACCCCCCCCCCACACACACACACACGGTGTGTAATTAGAGTATTGACATAATACAGACATAACACCCCCCCACACACACACAGACACACACACACATACATACACAGCAGCAGAAGTACAATCAGTGGTCATAGAAGTAAAGTGAAAAAGTGTAAATCTGGTGGAGGGTGCTGCACAACAGAGAGTAGCACGTAATCATGGTCTGGGGCAGGCAGATGGTCAGGGCAGGGGGCAGGCAGAGCTTTATCAAAAACAAGCAAATGGTCAGGGCAGCCGGCAAGCAGGGCTGGGCAGGTCAGTACACGGGCAGAGTTGGCAACGGGAGTCAAACGGGAGAAACGGAGTGAGCTTATGACAGGCATCAAAGACAGACTGACAATAAACCACTGGGAGTGTTGGGTTTAAGTGGTGTCTACTAACAAGCCTGGACAGGTGCGGGTGATTACTCGATTACATGGGCATGGCTGGGAACACGAGACGTCAGTAGAAGTGGCTGGGTGGCAGGTGATGTAGGCACGTGACAGAACCACGTCCCTCAAGGAACAGCCCCTAATGGCCGAAGGCAGGACCCTGACCCCCGGACCCCCACGGCTGCCCCCGCCGGAGAGCGGGCTGATCTAGATACAGGCGGTGGAACCCTGTCATGAGCGCCGGGTCCAGGATTCAACGGGCTGGCACCCAAAAAGGGGCCGAATTGTCACAGCCCCCCCAGTCCACCTGGATGCCCCTGGCACACCGACGGAAATGGAGCAATTTACGGACCGTGTACACTGGGGCCCCCATCAATGAGCCACACGCAGGAACCAGTGAGCTCTCGTGGATGGGCCTCACTCATGACACATGGAAGGTGGGATGGATCCTCAAGGAACCTGGAAAACGGATCGGACCGCGGAGGGGTTGACCACTGTTAGGGTTGACAAATTATCTTGATCATATGATTATGTTGGAATGTAGACTAGAATTATTAACTTTGTTTAGACCTTTCTGCTTTCCTTGACTCTGGAAAGTTTAACCATTCAATTGTTGAAACTTTCCAAATGGTGTGGAAACATTTTTGCTTAGTTAATCATCTAAAACGCTCCACTAGTTTCTGTTTTTCACAACCTTGTAAAACAATGAGCTGGGACCCTCCGCACTGATTAACCAGTTGCTGAGGTGACCACCAAACATGTCCATTGTCACCCACACCCTGCTTGTTCTCAATAATGATGCTCTTGCAAGAGACCAAAGGCAGACTTTGTTTGAACATCACTGTATGTACAGTGACGAACAATTTCTCCACTTGCAAGTGCGCAAATGGCATACTGTCTCCTGTGTGGTTCTTGCAAATAAGTTAGAGTGAGCACAACTCTAACAACCAACTTGCGGATGGGGAGCAGACCAATGAAACAAGGAGCCAACTTGCGGGACTCCACCCGGAAAAGGAGATCCTTCACAGACAGCCACACTCTCTGGCTTACCCGGAACGTTGGGGCTGGCGTCTGGTGCTTGTTGGCCTGGCAGACGAATCCGGCGACAAATCGGAGGGGGCTGGCACGGGCCTGTGCTGCACCGACGAACACATACCAGTGCTGATGGACAGGCGGTGCTCTTCTCTTGACTGATGGAGGCTGATATCCAAAGACGCAGTGGAATGGTGACAGGCCTGTGGCAGACCTCGGGAATGAATTGTAGGCATACTCCACCCAGGGAAGTTGCTGAGCCCACCCATGCTGGTTACTAAAGGTTGCAGCAGAGGGAGTTACCCAGCTCCTGGTGTTCTGCCTGCCCATTGGATTGGGGGTAGAACCTCGTGGTGAGGCTGGCCGTAGCCTCCAGGAGGCAACAGAACCCTGCCCAGAAGGCTGAGGCGAATTGAAGCCCGCGATCGGAGACCACCTTGGAGTTGGGAAGGATGGTTTCGCTCATTCTTCAACTCCTTCACTCCAGGTAATACTCGTGACAGGGCATCAGCCTTGGCATTGTGGGAACCCGGTCTGTAGTTGCATGTGAAATAAAACCGGCCAACGGACAGAGACCACCAAGCCTGATGTAAGTTTAGTCTTTTGGCTGTCCTCAAGCAGTCCAGGTTGCGGTGATCAGTCCAGACAATAAAAGGGGTTGCTGCACCTTCTAGCCAGTGCCGCCACTCCTCCAGGGCCAGCTTTACCGAGAAGCTCGCCGTTGCCGATGTTGTAATTGCGCTCTGGAGGTGATAAGCGCATGATCAAAAGGCGCAGGGATGGAGCTTTTTGTCCTAACTGCAGTGCTGGGATAGCACCGCTCCTACTCCCACATCCGAGGCATCCACCACTACAACAAACTGCCTCTCGCGGTTGGATATCCTGAGGATTGCCACGGAAGTGAACCTCGTCTTCAACTCTCGGAATGTCTGGTCAGCCTCACCGGTCCACTGGAATGGAGAGGCAGGGCTGTTGAGGGCGGTGAGCAGCCACAAATTAATCGGCGGTAGAAGTTGGCAAAGCCCAGAAACTGTAGCAGCTTCTTGCGTGTCTCCGGTACCGGCCAAGACGTGACAGCTCTCACCTTGTCCGGGTCCATTTCAACGTAGCCTTCGTGCATGATGTACCCCACGAACTCGACTGAAGATGCGTGGAACTCACATTTCTCCACCTTGACATACACAGAGTTTTCCAGCAGGCGACGCAGCACCGCCCGAACATGATCAACATGCTCCGTGAGTGTGCGGGAGTAAATCAGAATGTCATCAAGATAGACAAACACGAAGTCGTTTAACATGTCCCGGAGCACGTCGTTCACCAACGCCTGGAACACAGCAGGAGTGTTGGTGAGATTGAACAGCACCACTTCGTTCGCAAGTTACGTATGTGCATGTATGCTGAATGATCTTGAGGTGTTATACTTCAGATTCATGCTGTGTGTAGCTTGTTTCTGTGCTATTCCTATCGTAGGGAACCCAATGATGAAGTGTACATTTTATAGTGCATTTGCATGTAGGAATATAAGGATTATATCAGGTCAATTTGAAGGGTCCTGAATATGATAGAACTGCTGTTTCCTGCAAGGATACGGCCCGTGTTGAATGCAATGAGTGGTACCCAGTGCTGTGATGTGTGAGCGTGATGATTACAAATTACAAATTAAAATTCAAGATTCAAGAGTTTTTTATTCGCCATGTTTGAGCGTGCCAAACAAGGAATTTGACTTCGGTAAATCACAGCCTCTGTTCAACATTTAGGTGACTAACAACAACACTCAGGACATGTGAAGAACGAAAGATATTCTCAAACACCCCCTGATCTTAAACTGATCTTAAACTCCCAAGAGGGCAAGGAAAAACTCAAAACTCCAGCTCGGGGAAATGAGAAACCTTGAGAAGAGACCACAGATGGGAGGGTCCCTCTTCTAGGATGACCAGGCTGCAATGGATGCAGAGAGGACACATAGTACAAACAGTGTAGACAAAAAAGGTGTGGAAAGCGGGATGTTATTGCACAGTGATGACTCTGAGACTCTAAGAGTGATGTGAGTTCATCAGAGCAACAGCCTGGGGGAAGAAGCTGTCTCTGTGTCTGCTGGTTTTAGTGTACAGAGCTCTATAACGGCGTCCGGAGGGGAGTAGTTCAAACAGGCTGCAACCTGGGTGCGAAGGGTCTGTTGAGATGTTACTTGCACGTTTCCTGGTCCTGGACAGGTACGAGTCTTGGATAGATGGGAGGTTGATTCCAATTATCTTTTCTGCAGTCCTTATTGTCCGTTGCAGTCTGTGCTTGTCTTGTTTGGAGGCCGATCCAAACCAGACAGTGATGGAGGTGCAGAGGACAGACTGGATGATGGCAGTGTAGAAGGTCTTCAGCAGCTCCCGCGGCGGGTTGAACTTCTTGAGCTGTCTCAGGAAGTACAGCCTCTGCTGGGCCTTCTTCTGGACAGAGTCTATTTGGCCGGTCCATTTCAGGTCCCGAGAGATTGTGGTTCCCAGGAACTTGAAGGTTTCTGATGAGAGAATAGTATTACTGCGGATAGTGAGGGGTGAAAGTGGTGAAGGGCCTCGCCTGAAGTCCACTGTCATCTCCACGGTCTTGAGCGGGTTCAGGTCCAGGTGGTTTTGGCTGCACCAGTGGACCCACCGCTCCACCTCCTGTCTGTACGCAGTCTCATCACCGTTCTGGATCAGTCCGATGAGAGTGGTGTCGTCTGCATACTTCAGGAGCTTCACAGAAGAGTCACTTGCGGAGAAATCGTTGGTGTAGAGGGAGAAGAGCAGTGGGGAGAGGACGGACCCCTGAGGGGCTCCAGTATTGGTGGTCAGAGTGTCAGATGTGATGCTCCCCAGCCTCACACGCTGTCTCCTGTTGGTCAGGAAGCTGGTGATCCACTGACAGGTGGAGGCAGGCACCGCGAGCTGGATGAGCTTCTGTTGGAGGATGTCAGGAGCAATGGTGTTGAACGCCGAGCTGAAGTCCACAAACAGGATCCTGGCGTACTTTCCTGGGGTGTCCAGGTGTTGCAGGATGTAGTGCAGTCCCATGTTGACCGCATCATCCACCGACCTGTTTGCCCGGTAGGCAAACTGGAGGGGGTCCAGCAGGGGGCCCGTGACATCCTTCAGGTGGTTCAGCACTAACCTCTCGAAAGATTTCATGACCACAGATGTCAGTGCAACAGGTCTATAGTCATTCAGACCTGTGATGGCGGGCTTCTTGGCCACTGGAACGATGGTGGAGCTCTTGAAGCACGAGGGCACCTCACACAGCTCCAGGGAACGGTTGAAGATCCGTGCAAAGGTGGGCGCCAGCTGCTCAGCGCAGACTTTGAAGTTCCTCCCTGTCTCCCCGATGTATGATTTATTGCATGATTTGCATGGAATTTCGTATATGGAATTGCATTTGTTTTCCGGGTTGACTTTGTCTTTTGGGTGGACCAGTATTTGACGTGTTGTATGTGGTTTGATAGGTGTGGTTATGTTGTATTTATTCATGGCTCTTTTGATGCGTTCCGTAATTCCTCTCACATACGGCAAAATCACCATTCCGCTGGGTTCTTGTTTCCGTGTTTGTTTCTTTCTTTTCCCCTGTATTTTGTAGCTTTTGTTTTTTACCTGTTCTGCACCTTTGGTTATTGCCCATTGTGGATACTGACATTTTTTGAGTGCATGTTGTATGTATTGTTCTTCCTGTGCTATGTCCTCTGGATCCGTGATTATTGTTGTGCGTTCGTATAGTGTTCTGACAACTGACAGTTTATGTATAGTGGGATGTTCTGATGTCCAGAGGAGGTATTGGTCGGTGTGTGGGGGTTTTCTGTGTACTTTTATTTTTATGTCTCCGTTTTCTGTGTGGTGTATGTTGATGTCTAGGAACGCTATGGCTCGGTCTGTTTGTTCTTCATGGGTGAATTTGATGTTACCGGTGGTGTCTATGGTGTTGAGATGGTCTGTGAGGTGTTGTGTATGTCCTGTTTTTGTTTTTTCTAGAATGTCATCGACGTAGCGTCTCCATAGCGTGGGTTTGTATGTGTCCGGAGCTGTTAAGAGTGCCTTTTGTTCCAGATCTTCCATAAAAAAATTGCACATGATGGCAGAAAGAGGGTCTCCCATGGGGAATCCCTCTTTTTGCCTGTAAATTGTGTTTCTGTATTGAAAGTATGTGGAGGTGGCGATGAAGTGGAGTAGTTGGGTGATGTCCTGTGCTGTTAGGTTTGTGCGTTTCTTAAGTGTCCTGTCTGCTGATAGTCTGTCATGTACTATGTGTATGGTGGCATGTGTGGGTGTTTTTTTTGGTGGTCACAAAAACGCACGAGTTTTAGTGTGAGGGACCCGGGACCCAGGCCTGTATTAGTGCGCTTTGTCAGGAATAAATAATTGGTAAATTTGGTCTAATTGATCTACTGGTCTTCTCTTTGACAAAACGAACTCGCAAAATTGTTAGGTGCGCCAGTGTGTGGATTAGGACATAGCAATATATGTGTTAAGTGTTGATCGCAATTTGGAGTCAGATCAATAACTAAAATCCGTAACCTAACAAGTGTTTCATTTATTAACGTTAAACAACTTGTAGCAATGTACCTGACGGATACATTCATGTTTCAAACATTGCATATAGAAACAAAAACGATAAACAGTAAACAGTGACCACCGAGAAGGCATAAACACTTTCAAAACTCAAATACTGTATGCAGAACACTGCTAATTTATATTAATCTTTTAATCTCTTGCAAGGAAATAAAAATATACATAAATAAAAATGGGTTCACAAAAATAAATTAACTTAATTATAAATAAATAATATCTTGTTTACAAAATAAATTGATAACGTAATAATAAATAAAGATTTGCTCATAAAAAATCAACTTTACCTCTATTGGGATAAAAAAACTTTTTTTTCGCTTAAAATTGAATTGTTGCATTGAACATTTGATTTTGATTTGACAAGCATTGAACAAGCATTGAACAGTCTTGAAGCTTGAATGAGTCTTTTGCACTCATACTACATTTTAGTGAGAAACATGGGCTTGTACCTCACTTTGTCATCCTTGGTGGCAGGGAACCAACTGCTGTGATCAGTTCTTCTCCAGGCTCAGTCTGTTTCTTTGCTTTGTTTTGATCACAGTCATTGCAGA
The DNA here is from genome assembly GCF_059516105.1 of Syngnathus floridae. NCBI lineage: Eukaryota > Metazoa > Chordata > Actinopteri > Syngnathiformes > Syngnathidae > Syngnathus > Syngnathus floridae. The sequence goes on along the minus strand of NC_142418.1, from coordinate 884,538 downwards.
GAAGGAGGTCTCACATAAATATGTGGAGGCAAAGGGCAGCTTCTGCTCCAAAGTTTTCTGTCCCAGCTCAGGGTGCGCCTGCCTCACACACACACACAAAACTGTGTGAAAGTGGATGCGCCAAACGTCATCTGTAGGCCACGGTCAGATGCCACTTCCATCAGTTTTTCCTGATGAGTGACAGGAAGCTTGCTTCTCTTTGCTTCAGACAAGAGAAATGGGTTTCTCACCCAATCCAGCTGTGCAGATTTCTCCTCTATGTCAGCAAAGTAGCAATGAAAGCCCTTTATCAAGTTAGCCAAATGTCCCACTATGACTAACTTCACTGGAGCTGTCTCCACATCTTCATTGGAGAGAAAAGCATCCACCTTAGGAAAGCAGGTGAAATCCTCCTGACCACATGCCCTTTTCAACAGCTCTGTTTTCTTCAGGAAAACACCCACCATGTCATACAGGTTCAGGATGCTGGTGTCCTTGCCCTGCAGTAACACATTCGTTCGTTCAGTTTGCTGAATATATCTGCCAGATAGCAAAGATTTGCAAGCCAGTCCATGTTCTCAAACAAGGTGGCATGGGGAGATCCGTGCTGTCAGAAAGGTGTGCACTTCAGCTCGTAACTCTAACAGCCTGTTGAGTATCTTCCCTCGAGAGAGCCAGCCCCCTTCTGTGTGCAGGAGGAGTTGCGTGTGTTCAGGTCCCATGTTTTCACAGAGGCGGCAGAACAAAGGTGCAATAAGTGGCCTTGACTTGATGAAGTTGACCACTTTGACGCTGTCGTTCAAAACATCATGCAACACGGGCCTCGTGTGAATCACACAGTGAGTCCACTTAATTTCAGGATTTTCCTTTTTAATCCGCGCAATGAGCCCTTTCGCACTGCCCGTCATTGACGCAGCCGCATCTGTACAGACCCTGCTACAGGATTTCCAGCTGATACCATTTCCAGAGAAAAATGCGTTAACGACATTAAAAATGTCTTCTCCGGTTGTTCTCCCCTCCAGAATTTTGCAGAAAAGTATGTGTTCACAAATGTCGTCAGTCTCAATGTATCTCACAAAAGCAACAAGCTGTGCATTTTCTCTGACATCTGTGGATTCATCCAGCTGGAGTGAAAAAGAGTCGCCAAGTTTTCCCACGTGTTCGACAATGTCTGCACCCATTCTGTCTATTCTGCGGCAAACAGTGTCATTAGACAAAGGCACAGTTTTTAATGTAGCCGCAGATTATTTTGTCTAATATAGTTTTGGCCAATACAACAGTGGTGGGGAGCAGCAGCTCTTCAGCTATGGTGAACGTTTTTTTGGCTTTAGCTACGAGCAAAGATACCCCATAAGAAGCCTTCAGGGCTTTGGCTTATGTAGTGGAGGCTTTTCGCATTGTGTCTTGGGATGACTTGAAGTCAGAAAGTTTCCTCCTGAAGAACTCCGGTGGCTTACCAACATGGCATCCGTGTTTTGTGGTGAGATGCCGCTGGAGATGTGCCGGCTTCATGCTAACGTTGGCTAATTTCTCCCCACAAAAAAAGCACAGCGCTTTGGGTGGGTTACAACTTGTGGAGGTAAATCCCATCAAACAATAGTCTTCAATGTACTGTCGGTACTTCGTCGGCTCTGGTTTTGCCTTCATTATTACTTGTTTCTCCGTGTTTTCAACAGCAGTATCGCTGCTACGCTTGAGCCACATCTCCTTGTTACATTGCGCCATCAAGGCAACGGCAGGTGACTGTTATTGATTTGTGGAGTGTCCGTTTATTAAGGATTAAAATTGAATACTGAATATAAAACATACATTTGTATTTCATCAAACGTTTTATAACTAATTCTCAAGACAATCAGGCTTACTGTTCGAATTTTTTTAATACCGGTATATGCTTTTGTAAAATCTCATGTACCCCCTGGAGTACCTCCACGTACCCCCAGGGGTACGCGTACCCCCATTTGAGAACCACTGATCTAATGGATGCATACCACAACCCTAGTCAACCTCAGTTTGATCCAGTAGTACTATTTTATTTACCTTTTAATCCAGTGCGCACTATATATGAAATAATGCTGCAGGCATATATTCATATATAAATGTTAATTCAAAACCATTCGCCTCTTTTCTCTTTCACACATTTGCTGTCTGTCCTGTCTATTACAGTTTGATTTGGCTGTTTGACATCCACCAAGAAGAATATGGAAAAGATCACATCACTTTGGACATGGAAAACCTGATATGCTACACTTGAAATCACCACAGGGAGATGAAGAAAGAAGACAATTTCTCAATGTACCAATTGAAAAACTTAAAATGGAAGCAATCATAAAAACTTTTGACATATTTTTTCCCTCTTTCATATTCAAATTATCTGGTTCTGTGGCTCATCAGGACTGTGAGACTCAGAGGAAAATGACAGGCTTCATAAGAAGACAGGCTGTCAATCAATGCTGATTTCAGTTGAGTTGGGATATATATTTTCTTGTCTTTTAAATTGAACAAAAAGAAAAACAAAGACAAAAAAGCCAATGTTCGTCTCTGTGAAACAGAGGACTGTGACCAGTGAAAACACATTGCCTCGATAAATCATAGTATTACCAAGTGGAATATGCAAAGGCACATTTTTAGATACTGCATTTGCATTTTAAGACTGCGAGGGCATGGACCACAAATCGTACTGCCTTGAACGGAAATAGTACTATTTTTTTCTTCTTACCATTTTCTGTAAAGGTAGATTCCCCCGTCCATTTTGTGTACCACTTCTACTCACGAGGGTCATTGTGTGAGCTAGAGCCTATACTATTGAAGTTTGGAGGAGAGGCAGGGTTACATCCTGAACTGGTCATCTTAACTGGCCATTCACAGAGTACAAATAGGCAAATAGCTATTCACACTCAATGGATGGAATAAAGACCCAATTGAATTAACATTTCGGCATCCTGTTCGTTTGTCTTTTTCTGTCGCTGTTAAGTCACAGGCGCTAGAGGTGCGTTAATAGCATAACGATCGACCCAAATGTGGTAGTTGACAACATCTGAAGAAGTTAACAAATGCGAAGCTTTATAATCGAATTACGTCAAGTCAAGTTTATTTATACAGAAAAGCCCTCAATCACAGACAAGTCTCAAAGCGCTTCACATAGGCAAAACTGACAATTATTCTCAACATTCCCTTATCTTAACTCTCAGGGGGGCAGAAAAAACTCAAGGACAGAGAACACAAACCGCAGCCGAATCGGCTAACACAAATTAATTAAAGGCCATAGCAAAAAAAAAATTGTTTTTAATCACGTCTTAAATGTTTCCACTGAGGTAGTACCGTATTTTCCTTACTATAAGTTGCTCCGGAGTACAAGTCGCACCAGTCATAAAATGCATAATAAAGAAGAAAAAGACACACCGTAATTTCCGTACTATAAGCCGCACCGGACTATAAGCCGCACCAGCTAAAATTCGGGGATATTTTAGTTTTTTCTTACATAAGCCACACCGGACTATAAGCCGCACGTGCACACGAGTTTTTTACAAAGAAAGACAGTACACAGAAAGCTTGAATAACATACTTTAACATGTCTTTCTAAACATTGCCTGTGACGCAGCAATAGTACCGCAGCAACACGTCATTGTGCACGCGAGTTATTAACAAAGAAAGACTGGACACAGAAAGCTTTTTTAAAGTTTTAATAACATACCTTAACATTTCTTTCCAAACACTGCCTGTGACGCGGCAGTAATACCGCAGCAACATGGAAGTAACACAGCACAGGGTTTGATTAAATAAAACATACCGGTAAAAGTCACTGAGACGCGGCGGTAACACAGCAGCAACACGGTAGCACAGCACTAACAGGGCTGATTAAAAAAACATACTAGTGAAAGTAAAATAAAGAGCTTCATCGTCTTCATCTTCCTCCTGTGCACTGAAACCATCGAAGTCTTCCTCAGTGTCCGATTGGAATAGCGTTAGATATCCTTCGCCTCACACTTTCTCAGTCTCTCTTTCGTCGTCGCTTTTATGCATTTCTTCGAGTGTGATGAGGGTCTGTTCATGCTAATCTTATTCATGCACGAAGCGCTAAATTACATTAAACTAGCGAGCGACACGTATGGCTCCAGAGTAGACGGGACCACGAAATAAAGAACAGGGTGCCGCAACACAATGTCATCAACATCGACTGCCTTTAGCTTAAAAGCGGCATCATATGCATTTCTTTTGTCCCCCATAATGACGGTTTGTGTATAAAAGCTTCCTTTCAGTTATGTCCGTCTTGATCGCGTTCTGCGTGATGCGTGAAATGTTCAAAACACAAACTAGCATGTCTTCTTCGGCGCATTATCTCTTCTTCGTCTGTCTCGCTCTTGCTTCCTGCTAGAGCGCCCCCTGGAGGCCGTAAAAATCCATAAATACACCGCGCCACCATTTAAGCCTCAGGGTTCAAAGTAACCTTCTGACTAAAATGCATTAAAAGTTCACATTCATTACAACTTGTTTTTGGTGAGCAAAATGTCAGAAGAATATAATTTAAATGCTGATTGATTGGGTTTTAATACAATGCAGATGGTCCAAACAGCACCACTGCTTTGTGTAATCTCTGAGTCACATGGCAGACGAAGAGAAAGGGTTTAGAGCACAGGTGTCAAACTCAAGGCCCGGGGGCCAGATACAGCCCGTTACATCATTCTATGTGGCCCGCGAAGACAAATTGTGCATCAAATTCGTGTGTCATTACTAGAATTGCAATTTGTCTTCACTTTTAATATCTTTTTTTTAAAATATTTGACCAGTTTTTACTCGTCTGATTTGAAAACGAGTTATTTGTCAGTTTGTTTTGTAGCTTTTATTGTATATAATATGAGGTGCTCATTCATTTATTTGGGTTGACAGTCATAATGGCCCTCCGAAAGAAGCTATGACTACAATGCGGCCCGCGAAAGAAATGAGTTTGACACTCCTGGTTTAGAGCCCTTTGACGCAGGTCACCTAGTGTGCATTCCTACTAAAGCTCATAATAGTCACAAGCAAGACAGCCAGCATAAGCAGCAGTCATAGTAGTGTTTCAAAATAGTATTTTTGTTGTTTTTTTTCTTCAAGATACCGCACAACAGTGGTCCACAGCCTTCCTACGAGTGTATAAAAGTGATCAAGTCATCACAAAAATCACGAAAAAAATCTTATATAAGCCGCACCTGACTATAAGCCAGGGTTCAAAATTTTGGAAAAAAGTTGCGGCTTATAGTCCGGAAATTACGGTATATAAATTGCATTGGAGTACAAGTCCCATTTGGGGGGGGGATTTATTTGATAAACTCCAACACCAAGAACAAACATCATCTTGAAAGGCAATTTATAATAAAAATAGAATAGAGGCAACAACAGGCTGAATAATTGTTCGGTATGCTAACGTTACATGACACAAAGAACGAACTGAGAATGTGCCTGACGTCATTGTATTACAATATTAATAGTAAGGCTGAATAATTGTTCGGTATGCTAACGTTACATGACACATAAACAACAAACTGAAAATGCGCCTGATGTAATATATTTGTCACAACTCGTCCCCGATCATGTCCATATTGTCATACTTTTGTCTGTGTGCTCGCCCCTCCCCTCCTGTGTGCCCATGATCAGTGTGATCATTCTCACCTGCCTCTCATTACCTGTTTCGTATTTAAGTCCTGTCTGCGCGTCACTCCCCTGTCGGATCATTGTTGTGTGTTCATGTCATGATGTTTTTTGGGTTCCTGTTCCGGTCATTGGTATTGTCACCCGGTCTTTTTGTTTCATGTCTTTTTGGTCAGTCACGTTGTTAGGTTTTGTTAAGTCATGTCAGTTGCCGAGTCTGTTAGTTTGCATTCTTCAACAAACCCTGGTCCAAGCTGCACTTGGTCGTCCTGCTCCATTTCCATCCGATCCTGACAATATTAAGAGTTATTCAGATAACTATAGCATAAATAACATGCTAACAAGTTTACCAAACTATCCATGTCCCTCCAAATTACTAAAACCAATGAAATCTTCATCCTCTGTGTCAATTGTAAACAACTCCGCTAACTCTGGAGGTAGAAGATGCAATGCTCCCTCTTCTACGTGGCTTATGTCAGACTCATCGTCAGTTGCAGTTTCAATTATTCCACAGGCCGAGAGGGCTCTCATGTGGTTTAGTATGAAAATAACGTGAAATGATTTTATCATGTGTTAATAGTTTCACACATAAGTCACTTCTGAAGATAAGTCGTACCTCTGGCCAAACTATGAAAAAAACTGCAACATATCGTCCAGAAAATACGTTAGTTCTGTTAGTCAAAATGCCTAATTGGTAACAATAAATTCTCAACCTTGCATCTAAATAAAAGGAGCTTAAACAAACACTATGATGAACTAGTATCACTGATCTCTGACATAGGCAGTCCCTTTAATATAATTGGCTGTTGTGAAACCTGGCTTCATGAGAAGTCATATATAGATACTTTAAATATAGAGGGATATACATTACATTTTAAGAACAGATTAGACAGAACAGGTGGAGGCGTATGTTTATATGTCCATTCTAGTTTGCATGTGAAGGTTCTTGATGATCTTGTCATAAATGATAACTTTATTGACTCCCTCTTTGTTGAGGTTACTATAGGTAAAAACAGAAAACTTATAGTAGGAGTGATATACCGTCTACCAGATTCCACTCTATCTACCTTTAATACAGACCTGGATGAGCTGCTAATGCTTATTAATACAACAAATAATGACAGTATCCTTCTCGGAGATTACAATATTGATATCTCCAGAGAAGACACAGCTTAAAATGACTTCATTAGTACTCTTCTTTCATCGGCCGTTTTCCCTACCATTACATTACCCACACGAGTAACCCACTCCGCCAGAGCTATCATTGACAACATCATCACAAACATTCAAAATAAAAAACTTGACTCCAGTGTGCTCTTCTCTGATATCTCTGACCACCTTCCTATAGTAATGTTTTTAATCTTGCTCTCAAGTGTCCTACACTACAACATATAGTGCAAACTAAAGTCATAAACGAGAGTACACTACAGCAATTACACACCGAGCTCCAGGCAAAAGACTGGGACAATGTTTATCTGTGCAATGATCCAAACACGGCATATGACAACCTGGTCCTGGCAATCAGTGATGCAATATTAAACACCATCCCTGTCAAGACTGTCGACAAGAGGGAAACTAAACCCTGGGTAACCCAAGGACTCTCTAATTCCATTAAGCACAAAACTAAACTATACAAAAGCTATTTAAAATAGACAACAATTGAAAATAAAAATAAATATACCGCCTACAAAAATAAACTTACACATTTTTTAAGGATAAGTAAAGCCAACCATTATAGCAAACTCTTGCAAGATGTGCAGGGTGACTCAAAAAATATTGGCACATATTAAACAATGTCCAAAACAGACGCCATAAACAAACTACGCTCCCCGACTCCTTTACTAACAGCAACATTGACCTCGCTAATGAATTCAATGACTACTTTATATCCATAGGTGAGAATTTATCAAGTAAGATCAGCCAACTACAGGGAGCTTCGAATCAACATTGCCTGACGGGTATTTACCCAAACTCTTTCTTCCTGAAACCAACAGACAAAAACGAAATTCTCAACATCATAAAGTCCATGGAGACCTCCAACTCAGCTGGTGAGGATGAGATTAACAGCAGAATTTTAAAATCTATAGCAAATGTAATTGCTGACCCACTTGCCCACTGTCTTAACCTCTCCCTATCCACAGGCATTGTTCCCGAAAGGACAAAAATTGCAAAAATCATCCCTATATACAAATCTGGTGACAAAAATGATAAGACAAATTACCGGCCAATAGCTATATTACCCACCCTCTCCAAAATATTGGAGAGAATCGTCTACAATAGATTAATCAATTACCTCAACAAACTAAACATATTAACATCATCCCAATACGGTTTCAGGAAGAAACACACCACCTGTATGGCTATCCTGGAGCTACTTGAAAAAGTTAACGACACCTTAGAACAAGGGGACTATGGTGTTGGTGTATTTCTGGACCTATCAAAGGCCTTTGACACCATTGATTGTAACATACTCCTAGATAAATTGAATCATTATGGGATCCATGCCTTAGCTCTTAACTGGTTCAAAAGTTATCTCACTCAGAGACAACAATATGTCAGCATTAATAACACTAAGTCGCCACAGAAATGTATCAAGTGTGGGATCCCACAAGGCTCTATTCTTGGCCCGTTGCTCTTTATCATCTATATAAACGACTTGGTTAATTCCTCTAAAACTCTCCATAAAATAATTTTTGCAGATGACACCAACCTGTTTATATCACACAATAATATGTATGAACTTCACAACCTTCTCAACAAGGAACTACAGAGGATGAACTCTTGGCTTAAAGTAAATAAACTTTCCCTCAACATTGGGGAAACCAATTATATGGTATTCCACTCTAACAAGAAACAATTAAAAATGGAAAATCCTATTACTAAATTAAAATATATGGTGAACAGATTAAAAGGGTCCACTCTACCAAATTCCTCAGGGTCCACATAGATGACTGTTTAAATTCCAAAAGTCACATAGACTACCTTGCTCATAAACTGTCAAAATATGTTGGTCTTTTTTTCAAGCTGTGGCACCTGATGCCATGCTCATCCCTTCTCACTTTATATAAAACTTTATTTGAACCACATCTTAACTAATGTAATATCATTTGGTGCAACACCTATCCCAGCCATATCAAGAAACTGGAAATGTTACAGAAAAAGGTCATTCGAGCCATCTCCTGGACAAAACCAAACTCACCCACCCGTCACCTGTTTGTATCCTTCGACTCAACAATTTCAATTACTATCACAATGCTTGTGTAATATATCAGGTAATCTCAGACTCAAACCATAGATTAAAACAGCTCATTCCCATCTGTGTTCCTCAGCACACCCACAATACTAGACACAAACACCTCATTGTAGGTAAAAAACGCAAATTAATGAGAACCAGTATGAGTGTGGTGTGCCGGGGACCACAGATTTGGAATGAGCTGAGCGACAGCCTCAAATATCACAATCTGTCTCCATATTCAAACATCAACTAAAACATCAACTGTTGAACTCTTACACATAATTATAATTTATGGGATCACAAACTGTATGTTAAATGTATATTGTTATGTTGTTATGTTAAGTGCACGTTGTCATGTTAGTGTCATGTTATGTTAGGTTATGTTAAATGTCCGTTGCGTTACACGCAGCATGTTAAATGTATGTAAATGTCATGTATGTAAACGTCCTATGTGTATGTCTATTATAATGATAGCTCACCAACTAACTCTGCGCAGAAGGCTCCTACCATAAGCTTTAGTTAGCTTCCACAGGAGACCTATTCACATGCCTAAAACATGTGTGTGTGTGTGTGTGTGTGCGTGTGTGCGTGTGTGCGTGTGTGCGTGTGTGCGTGTGTGCGTGTGTGCGTGTGTGCGTGTGTGCGTGTGTGCGTGCGTGCGTGCGTGCGTGCGTGCGTGCGTGCGTGTGTGCGTGCGTGTGTATATATATATGTAGAGTTTGTCACTTCCACTTTCGGTACAGGTCGGAAGTTGACCCTCTGACCACGTGGTGCAGGGACAACAACCTCCTGCTGAACGTCAACAAGACCAAGGAAATCATTGTTGACTTCCGGAAGGGTCACACAACACACCTGCCGCTGATCATCGACGGTGCTGTGGTGGAGAGGGTGAGCTGCACCAAGTTCCTGGGGGTGCACATCAGTGAGGACCTCTCCTGGTCCGCAAACACCTCGTCACTGGCAAAGAAAGCTCAGCGCCGCCTGTACTTCCTGCGGAAGCTCAGGCGTGCTTGTGCTCCTCAGGCAGTCCTGTCTACATTCTACCGTGGCACCATTGAGAGCGTCCTCACCAGTTGCATCGCTGTCTGGGGTGGTAACTGCACTGAACAGAACTTGAAGGCCCTGCAGCGCATAGTGAATACGGCTAGTAAGATTATTGGTGCTTCGCTCCCCTCCCTGAAGGACATTTACACCTCCCATCTCGCCCGCAAGGCAACTTCGATTGCCAGTGATGTGAGTCACCCGGCTCACTCTTTGTTTGACCTTCTGCCCTCTGGGAAGAGGTACAGGAGCCTGCGCTCCCGCACCACCAGGCTCGCCAACAGCTTCTTTCTCCAGGCTGTTAGGGCCCTGAACTCGCTACCCCCTTCTGCGTAGCGTGCGGCACTGTTGCGCTATTTTCGGGAATGTCTGCTGTACGCGCACTTGCTCTTTTTTTTTTTCTGCTCCTCTTATTTATTTATTTATTGTTGTGTTATTTATTCATTATTTATTCAGCACGCTTTTGTTGTACTTGTTTACTTGTTTGTCTGTTGTGAGCCATGTCTTGTCACCGTGGGATAGGGGGGAACGAAATTTCGGTTTCTTTGTGTGTCTTTGGCATGTGGAGAAATTGACAATAAAGCTGACTTTGACTTTGACTTTCCACCTGGCGAGGGGAAACATGACATGCATTATGAAATTCATTCAGTTCAGGTAGTCTTAGTAACTCAAAATGGCGGAAGAAAGGGAGGGATGGAGAATTGAACTCAGACGAAGCCAGAGCCCTGTGTATGTGTATATATATATATATATATATATATATATATATATATATATATATATATATATATATATATATATATATATATATATATTGAAGTTGCCATTGTTCCCGCATTCTCCGCATGTAACCCCTCTCGCTCGGGTTGCTGGAGTAGTAGCATTCCAACAGATCCTTATTCTCGCATCTCGCCCATTTGTGTCTTGTTCCAGTAGCCCATTTTTCATCAGGGTGCTCTGGCAATGCTGTTCTGTATAGGACTGAACCCCCTCAGCCAAATAATCAAAAAGACGGGCTATGGATACCAACTCAGGAATGGGGCCACCATCAGCCACCTCCTCTACATGGATGACATAAAGCTGTACGCTAAGAACGAGCGGCACATTGACTCCCTGATCCACACTACCAGGATCTACAGCTCTGACATCGGAATGTCATTCGGACTTGAGAAATGTGGCCGCATGGTGACTAAAAGAGGAAAGGTAATCCACACAGAGGGGGTCTCACTCCCAGAAGGAACAATAGCAGACATTGAGGACAGCTACAAATACCTTGGAATTCCACAGGCAAATGGCAACCTTGACGAGGAAACAAGGAAAGCAGCCACAGCCAAATACCTCCATCGAGTAAGGCAAGTCCTAAGAAGTCAGCTCAATGGCAAGAACAAGTCCCTCGCCATTAACAGCTACGCCCTAGCAGTAATCAGATACCCTGCAGGAATCATACGGTGGCCAAAGGAAGATATACAGACCACAGATATCAAGACACGGAAGCCCCTAACCATGCATGGAGGGTTCCATCCCAAGTCCAGCACCCTGAGACTGTACACTAGCCGTAAAGAAGGAGGCTGAGGACTAGCGAGCGTGAGAGCCACTATCCAAGATGAAACATCCAAGATCCATAAGTACATCAGGGATAAGGCCCCAACGGATCACGTGCTCAGTGAATGTCTCAGACAATGGGCATCAAAGGAAGATGAGGTGCTGGAGGGACCATCATGGGAGGACAAGCCCCTACATGGGATGTACCACCAAAACATAGCTGAAGTAGCTGATATCCAGAAATCCTACCAATGGCTAGAAAGAGCTGGTCTGAAGGACAGCACAGAGGCACTGATCCTGGCTGCACAAGAACAGGCCTTGAGCACCAGAGCAATAGAGGCCCAAATCTACCACACCAGACAAGACCCCAGGTGTAGATTGTGCAAAGAAGGTCCTGAGACAATCCAGCACATAACTGCAGGGTGTAAGATGCTGGCAGGTAAAGCATACATGGAGCGCCATAACCAAGTAGCTGGAATCGTGTACAGGAACATCTGTGCAGAGTATGGACTGGAAGTCCCAAGATCCAAGTGGGAAACACCTCCAAAGGTGGTAGAGAATGACCAAGCCAAGATCCTCTGGGACTTCCAGATCCAGACAGACAGAATGGTAATGGCGAACCAACCGGACATTGTGGTGGTGGACAAAGAGCAGAGGAAAGCCGTTGTGGTTGACATAGCCATCCCAAATGATGGTAACATTAGGAAAAAGGAACATGAGAAACTTGAGAAATATCAAGGGCTCAGAGAAGAGCTGGAGGAGACCTGGAGAGTTAAGACTTCAGTGGTACCTGTGGTCATTGGAGCACTAGGGGCAGTAACCCCCAAACTGGAGGAGTGGCTGAAACAGATCCCAGGAAAAACATCTGACATCTCAGTCCAGAAAAGTGCAGTACTAGGAACAGCAAAGATACTGCGTAGAACCCTCAAGCTCCCAGGCCTCTGGTAGAGGACCCGAGCTTGAAGAGAAAAAGAGGAAAAGTTTTTTTTTTTTTTTTTTTTTTTATATATATATATATATATATATATATATATATATATACACACCGGACTATAAGCCGCACCAGCTAAAATTCGAGGATATTTGAGTTTTTTTCTTATATAAACCGCACCAGCTAAAATTCGGGGATATTTTAGTTTTTTTCTTATATAAGCCGCACCGGACTATAAGCCGCACGTGCGCACGAGTTATTTACAAAGAAAGACAGTACACAGAAAGCCTTTTTAAAGTTTTAATAACATACTTCAACATGTCTTTCGAAACGCTGCCTGTGACGCAGCAGTAGTACCGCAGCAACACGGAAGTGTACACGCGAGTTATTTAGAAAGAAGGACTGTACACAGAAAGCCTTTTTAAAGTTTTAATAACATACCTCAACATTTCTTCCCAAACACTGCCTGTGAAGTGGCAGTAATACGGCAGCAACACGGAAGTAACACAGCATTAATAGGGCTGGATTAAAAAAAACATACCGGTAAAAGTCACTGAGACGCAGCGGTAACACAGCAGCAACACGGTAGTACAGCACTAACAGGGCTGGTTAAAAATTCATACCAGTAAAAGTAAAAAAAAGAGCCATCTTCATCCTCCTCCTGTGCACTGAAACCATTGAACTCTTCCTCCTCAGTGTCTGATTGGAATAGCGATACATATCCTTCGCCACACACTTTCTCAGTCTCTCTTTCATCGTCGCTTTTATGCAGTTCTTCTAGCATTTTCCATGATGAGGGTCTGTTCATGTTAATTTTATTCATGCATGAAGCGCTAAGTTACATTAAACTAGCGAGCTACACGTATAGCTCCAGAGTAGACGTGACTGGGAAATAAATAAAGAAAAGGGTGACACAACACGATGCCATCAACAAAGGGCCAAATCGACTGCCTTTAACTTAAAAGCGGTGTAATATGCATTTCTTTTGTCCCCCATAATGACGGTTTATGTATAAAAGCTTCCTTTCAGTAATGTCCGTCTTGATCACGTTCTGTCTCTTCTTTGTGTGACTTACACGGCGCTGTTTGCCTGGCGGATGGACATGCGATCAACACACCACTTTTCTCCCCAGTGACCGTGTCACATATCCCTCCGGCCAGCAAAGTGGTGCCGCTCAACAGCGGTCCACAGCCTTTTTACAAGTGTATAAAAGTGATCAAGTCATCACAAAAATCACAGAAAAAATCCTATATAAGCCACACTGGACTATAATACTGCAACCATCCCATTTATTTCCATGTTGGAGGTCGTCCTTTGACTACAACTTCGGAACCCACTGGCCCAAATAAAACACAAGAAAAGAGAGCTCTATAATAATAAATAAGGCACTTAGCCTGAGACAAGCTGTCGGCCGCCTTCGGTGACCCGCAATCGCGGACGAACACGCTCACCTTTTCGCGACCCTTCGCTGCACCGACTTGGACAACACACGTTCTCCTTGCTTCAGTGTGTGGGCTTCGGCTTCCCTCACCGTGGCCGCGGGAAACTAACACCAATAACGGACAACACCAACAACATCTGCCAAAGGAAGGAAGTCAAATGGCATTGTAGGCAACGATGCTAACGTAGCCTACATGTTTAGCCATTTTAGCCCCACCAACAAGTATTGAATATCGGCGTTTAGCAGTGTGACTCGTTTTTAGTCTAGATCTGCTTACGCTATGCCGCCCCCCAAAAAAGAGGGCTACGATGAACTCAAATCATACATTGACTTCATGCGGCAAGACCTTACCACACTCTTAGAGCAGCAAGCCACCCTGCTCCAGCTAACGACTGAACTAACTGAGCTTAATAAATTATCCAAGGAGAAAGATGAGAAAATCTTGTCGCTTGAACGGAGAGTAGATGCACTGGAGCAGTACTCCCGACAAGAAGACCTCATAATTACTGGTCTTAAAACATCACACCGCTCCTATGCCAGGGCGGCGGGTCCTCCGGATCCCTCGACAGATGACTCTCCATCGGACAAACTGTCAACACTTGAAAATCTGGTAGTCCAGTTTTTTTAGAGTAAGCATATGGAACTCCAGAAAGGAAACATTGCTGCTTGTCATACACTCCCAAGAAACTGAAAACGACCAAAAGATGCGCCGAAAATTATTATTCGGTTTATCAATATGAAACATAAAGTGGATCTTTTGAAGCAAGAGAGGAAACTACAAGGAATGGGTGTTTACCTAAATGAGCACCTCACTAAGAATGCTGAGATAGCCTGGAACGCATGCAAACTGAAGAAAGAAAACAAGATTCTAGTAATGTGGGTCAGAGACTGCAACGTATAGATTAAAACGAACGGAGCAACACCAGAAGATGTCATAACTATTTATTACATCGCAAAAAATCTAAAGCATCTACCCCAAGTGAGATGCTGGGGAAGAATGGAGCCTATTCTAACCCAATAGATATTTCGAATGGTTTCAATGATTTCTTTGTAAATGTTGGCGTTACCTTGGCATCTAGCTTCTCATCCTCTGATACAAGCCCCAGTTGCCTAATTAAAGGGCAGTTTCCTTCACTCTCCATTCTTGACCCTCCTAGTGTTGAGGAACTCTACAGCATCGTCATGAGTTTTGTCATGTAACATGGGGGTAGAGATGGTGCAAATGGTAGAATATGGATTGTTCACAGGAATAAATTGGCAGAGCTGAAATTCCAAATTTGTCCAAAAGATGGCGCCAGACCAAAACGTGAGACCAAAAGAGGAGCCAATAAGCTAAACATGGTAAAATAGAAATAAAAGAGTAGCACGGTGTCAGAGTGTGAGTCACGCATGGAAGCACAAATGTGATTTTTATTTTTGATTTCTTTGCTTGGCTAAAAATGTATTCTGTAACCGCTTTAAGCAATATTATTTTTCAATTCGATCAAGAGACCCGTCACTATGAGAATAGTGGTGTGACATAAATTGTTTGGGGAAGCACAAATGTGATTTTTATTTTTGATTTCTTTGCTTGGCTAAAAATGTATTCTGTAACCGCTTTAAGCAATATTATTTGTCAATTCGATCAAGAGACCCGTCACTATGAGAGTAGTGGCGTGACATAAATTGTTTGGAGAAGCACAAATGTGATTTTTATTTTTGATTTCTTTGCTTGGCTAAAAATGTATTTTGTAACCGCTTTAAGCAATATTATTTGTCAATTCGATCAAGAGACCCGTCACTATGAGAATAGTGGCGTGACATAAATTGTTTAGAGAAGTAGGTTAAGGGTTTGGATTTTTATTTCAGAGTTAATTGAAGCGTAACTTTAAAAAGTTATTTTCGTGTAACAGGAAGAGAAGAAAAGGGGAAGTGAAAGGTTTTACCACTAGCTGTGCATTTGGTGGAAAGTACTGCGTGGTCAGGGCGGAAACAGCTGCTGAAGGCCACAGATAACCAAGCGTGGGGAAACTGGCCAGTTCCCTCTATGGGCGTGAGAAAACTGGCCAGTTCCCTCTATAGGCGTGAGAAAGCTGGCCAGTCCCTTCTATAGGCGTGGGAAAACTGGGCAGTCTTACCCTATAGGGAAAGTACAGGAGAAAAGAAAGGGGAGGGGGGGGACGGAGAGGTCTATAAAAGGTCCTGCAGGAGCAGCTTCAGGGCTTTTTCCCCCAAAAGAGCGCTCATACGTGAAGAGGCCCGGAGGAGTTTCAAGATTTTTTTTCCAAAGTCCCAAAGATCTTTGTGTGAGACGCAGGATCGCTGGACTGAAATTAACTTGGATTTACTCCCAAAAATTGGACTGGACAACTTTATAGGAGAAATAGGTGACGATGACCGTTTTTATGTATTTTAGCGAGAGGGGGGAATAGTCATCGGGCCGCCGGCTCCCTCGTGGCCAGCCTGTTTCTCTAATTTGGATTTTAGAAGCAAGATCGAACTGATCACTCGACTTTGCTTCCACCAAAAATAGCACGCAGCTGGTATTTACCTCTTCCCTTTTTTATGAACTGTGTTTTGCAATCGAATTGTTCTGGGGTTGAATGATTTTATTAACACGGGTATCAGTGAGTGAAGTTGTTCAGTTTCTGGAGTAATTGAGATTTGTAATTCTATTCCATGTTTCTTCAATAAATGTGTTTTGTATATTACTTACTTCGTTGTGCGCGGATTTGTACTGAATATGCAACCGAAGGCTCAGGCCCGCTTCCCCTTTTTGACGGGCCGCGTAAAAAGGAACTCCGAACAAGTTAGAGACTTAAATAACTTCCGTAGTTATCTGAGCCACGAGTGAATTTTGATCCGTTCGAAAGTTGTTTCGTCTGAATAAATTAAAGGAAGTGTTTAAATCGGATTATTGGTTTTGTATAGAACGGAAAGTTATTTAACTATTTGAAAGGCTCAGGCCCGCTTCCCCTTTTTGACGGGCCGCGTAAAAAGTAACTCCGAGCAAGTTAGAGAATTAAATAACTTTCGTAAATATTTAACGGAAGACTTGATTTCGTTAAAAGTGAATTCGGTTGAGAATTTACTTCCTCTAAATAACATAACGACAACGATTAAAATAAATCATTGAAGTTGGTGGAGGATAAAAGTATTTCAACTGTCCGTCGGGCGCGGCCCAGTTCCTAAATTTGTCGGGCCGCGTCAAAAGTTAAATGGGACACGATCAAAAAATAGACTTGCCTTCCAAATTAATTATTGGGCAAATCTAAATAGAGCACGACATTTTTATTCGGTTTAAGAAAGTTGCTATTTTTTTTTTAAGCAATTAAGTGGGGTGAAGAACTCCGACGGTCAAGTGCTAGATCTACGTATAGGAAGTTAGAATTAATCATATAAAGTGCATTAATTTTCTTCTTAAACGCTATTATTGTCACACTTTTATTAATTCGATTCTCTTTCGAATGAAAAAGTTGGTCGGCTCGCTGCATGAGCGACCAAGTGGAACGGACCCATATCAACATTTACTTCGGCAAAACTAGTGCTTGGGTGCGCTATACAAACGAATCCCTGAGGTCTTAACAAAGACATCTAAAAAATATTCGTAACAAAATAAGAACTTCAAACACTAGCGGGGAGCCATCAATACGATGCGGTCACTTCGAAGTCTTGCCTCGAATTGAGTTACTCGGCTCGAGCTTCGGGTGACTTGAGAGGGATTGGCGTCGTACAGAAATTAGATTGATTCCGGTGGAGTTAATTTAACTCGGGTGGTTAGATTACGGACGAATCTCCGAACCCGGCTAAAACAAACCATTCTGCCCTGAAATGGTTCACAAACAACCTCGCCAACAGAGAACAATATGTATGTATAAATGGTTGATCATCTAACAGATCTAAAATACTATTTGGGGTCCCGCAGGGCTCAATATTGAGTCCTCTATTGTTTTTGTTGTACATAAATGATTTCTCCATGTCTTGTTCTAATTTTCTCCCTCTGTCATTTGGGGACGATACAAACCTCGTTGCCACCCATGGTGATTTTAATTCCCTCATTGCAAGCGTGAATGCTGAGTTGTCCTCTGTTACAAAATGGTTCAAAACAAATAAGTTGACATTCAGTATAAAAAAATGTAACTCCATGATCTTCTGCAATATAAATAATCTTGCCCCAAAGAACAGACCAAAATTTACATAAACAATAATGAAATCCAACAAGTTACTAGCACAAAATTCCTAGGTGTTATAGTAGACAAATCCTTACACTGGTCAGAACATATTGATTTGGTTTGCAAAAGATCTATGAAAATGCTAGGTATTTCACTAAAAGTTTGTCCCCTGGTCCATCCTTATGCTCATCTCACTCTTTATTATAGCTTCCTATTTCCTTTTCTCAATTACTGCAACATAGTCTGGGCAGCCACATATCCAACATACCTCAACAAACTATTCATCATACAAAAGAAGTTCCTAAGAATGATCTCATTTTCAAATAGATAAGAACCATCGGCACCACTGTTTAGAAATTATTCACTACTGTCAATTGATAAAGTAAATATTCATCAAACCTGTCTACTCATCCATAAATACATATAATGAATAGGAAACACCATCTTCCAGCCACTTTTCATAATTTTTCCACATTTGTATCAGACATTCATTCATATCCAACAAGACAGAGGGACAATCTCCACCCACCTTCCTGTCGAACATCACGCCATCAATACAACATCCACTTTAGAGGGCCCTCACTCTGGAATGAGCTAACAGTCCATATCCGATCCATATCTTCACAGGCTGCTTTTAGAAAGCACCTGAAACACCACCTTCTCTATTCATGATCCTACCAATCCCTTTGCATACAGGTCCTTGTACTTTTTTCGCTGTACCAATACCTCTGGTGGGTAATTCAGCTTGCCTCTGTTGACCGGGCATACCGGACGATCATGTCCTTTACCTGGTGTTTAAGGAGACGAATAATTACCGGTCTTGGGCGTTCATCAGATGGGGATTTCTTAGCTAGGGATCTGTGTGCTCGTTCGTATTCCACGGGTGACTCGACAACATCTTCGAAAACCTCCTCAATCATCCTGGTGAAGAAGGCCATTGGATTGGGTCCTTCAATGTTTTCGGGTAACCCGATAACCCTGATTTCTGGATGTTGGAGACCTTGCGCTCCTCCACCTTCTGTTTGAGGATGCCCCACAGATGTTAAATGAGGTTTAGGTCTGGGTACATGCTTGGCCAGTCCATCACTTTCACCCTCAGCTTCTTTAGGAAGGCAGTTGTTGTCTTGGAGGTGTGTTTGGGGTCGTTATTGTGCTGGAATACTGCTCCGCGGCCCAGTTTACGAAGGGGATCATGCTCTGCTTCAGTATTCCATAGCACATGTTGGCATTCATTGTTCCCTCAATGAATTGTAGCTCTCCAGTGCCGGCAGCACTCATACAGCTCCAGACCATGGCGCTCCCACCACCATGCTTGACTGTAGGCAAGACACACTTGTCCTTGTACTCTTCACCTGGTTGCCGCCACACACGCTGGACACCAACTAAACCAAATATGTTTATCATGGTCTCATCAGACCACAGGACATGGTTCCAGTAACCCATATCCTTAGTCTGCTTGTCTTCAGGATATCCTGACACGCCAGACACCATCTGAATCAAATATGTTTATCTTGGTCTCATCAGACCACAGGACATGGTTCCAGTAACCCATATCCTTAGTCTGCTTTTTACTGGAACCACTGCAGTACACAATATTAAAGCTTTTTAAACCGTCCCCAATACTTTAACGCTACATAAACCTTTCTTATTCCCTTTATAACAATTCCCACACTGTTCGGTGCATATATTGTACCTTTAATGTAAATAAAAGAACAAACACGTGATATTTTCACGTCCCGGCTCCTTCTGCATTGGTTGGTGCGCATGCCCGGCTTCCGCCTCCAGCGCTTGAACTCACTCATTGCATCAGAAACATGGCCCGTGCTATCAGAGCTCATTGCCAGTGTCCTGCACATGTAGGAAGAAAAGCACTCCTGGATGGCTGTGCTTCCTTTCTACGTGCGCAGCAGCCAGCCACGCACCCCGCGCTTGTCCTCAGTGAAGCACATTGCTCAGAGGCACGCCCCTCTGAGCACTTATTCGCGCATAACCCTCTTTCAGTGCATCTTTCGGCAGTGCATTTTTCCTTTGTGCGTGGCTGTGTCACGTCTCCGCCCTCGTCCTGCTGGCCGGCTGATGTGCCTCCGCGCTAGACCTCGGGGACGCATGTCACCAATACGGAACTGCACGTGTCAATCTGCGCTGATTCCCACCACCTGTCCCTTGTTACCCGCTGATTCGGGCGTGTATATAGTTGCCAAACACCGTCAGTCCTCGTCGTTTTGTCTGCTTTGATACACGCACGCCTCCCACCTGTTTGCTCGATCCACTGTGTAGCTAGCGGTAGGCGTAGTTGGTTGTCTGCTTTGACACACACGCCTGATTCCCATTTGCCTGATCCGCTATGTAACGAGATGCCACCACGACGCACGACGCAAGCTCGCTGACCAGCTCGTCGGTCGCCTTGTGTACCTGCTCTACTGGCGTCCCAACGTCCCTTTTCCTTTCTTTGCATTCCCTAAATAAACAGTCCATGCTACACATGGTTGACCTGCCTCGTTCTTGTCAGGCTGGCTGCCGTGCTTCCTGCGCTCGTGCACAGTGACACACATTGCTCAGAGGCACTCCCCGCGCTATCAGCATGTATTTATTCTTGCGTCACTTATAAACCTGCAAAGTAGCGCATTCACAAAAGATGAAGCGCAAAGTGGCGAGGGATCACTGTAACTGGCTTTTAATGCAAGCATGCTTGAATGAGCAACTGTTTTTGTTACAAACAAACAAACAAACAAACAAACAAACAAACAAACAAACAAACAAGCAAAAAAGTTGAAAATAAACTAATGCCTTTTCAGCTAAGTAAAATCCACTGAAGCTACCTTGAGATGATCTCAAGGTTCCTATAACATAGCAAAAGGCAACAAAATAATGTCAGGTTGGCATTAGAATTGGTCAAAATAGGGGTCACTTGAGAAACTGCTATTTAGATACAATACAATACAATACAATACAATGCAATACAATACAATACAATACAATACAATACATCTTAATGTTGCATTTTTACAACAGCTGTCATGGTAACAAAGCGCTTTATAGAACATATAAAATAGCACAACAGAACACATAACAGTGTCTCTACAGTGGAGCCTCAGTTTTCGACCACAATCCGTTCCAGAAGGCTGTTCGAGAAGTGAATTATTCAAATTCCGAATCATATTTTCCCATTACAAATAATGGGAAAAAAAATCCATTCCCAGCCAAAAAATGCTTTTTTAAAGCATTTTTTCATTATTTTACACCATAAACTACATAAATATGTGAGTAGATAATGTATATATAAATAACATAAATAATAAACTGAATTAATAGAGTAGGCTAGGCTGGGGAATGTATTGCTGTATCTGTAGCAACTCGCTTGTCTGTTTCATTCTTATAGTAAAATATATATTTTTAAATTGTGAGGGCGAAAAAAAGCACAACAAAGAGCAAAGGTTTGTTGGTACGCATAGTCGCCCCTCTCGCAGCATCACTTCCTTTAAGAGCGTCTTTGTTTTTCAGGATCGAGCTCATTGTCGATTTTGCCATGCAAAACTCCCGCGCCAACTCTGACACATGCACTCCGGACTCATATTTTGCGATTAATTCTTTTTTAAATTCAACCGTTTTGCGCACTACTTTCCTCTTTTCGCCATGATCAGCTTTACTGCTCCCACTTGCTTCCTTTGGAGGCATGATTAGAGTTGATGCAATCCTCAGAGTAACAAGAATGTAATAACGAACGGAGTCAGTTGGCATGCGGGTCCTCTCAGCTCATCTCGCGAGGTTCGACAACCGAAATTTCGTCCGACATCCGAAGCAAAACAATCTCGAATTTTTTGTTCGAATACCGATTTGTTTGAGAACTGGGACGTTCAAAAACTGAGGCTCCACTGTATTCTTGTGGATGTTAATTTGTGACCTTTTTTTCAAGTTCAAGTTTTCTTGTTTTTCTTGTGTGTGAACAATTACATGTCAGCACTTGTGTATCCTCAGGTGAGTCACACTCATTTAAGCTTAAAAACATACTACACCCAACAATATAGTCAGTAGTTCTCAAGATGTAAAGAACTCTGAAGTACAATAACCCCCAGCTAAGCGGTTTTCTTCAGTC